>NC_051158.1:162952930-163252930 GCF_013339745.2 Dermacentor silvarum | reverse complement strand
TATATAATGCAGGTTCGGGTATTTTGCATGCTACACAAGTGAGGGATATTGGTCGGTTATTAGAAACATCACTCCGTGGGCCAGATTTATGAATTGGAAGGTCTAACTGGTGACGACCGTCTCCAGGGGCTATCAGTGGCGTAAAAACAGAACTGAAATACCAATTAAGGCACTCAGCTTTATCAATGTCGTCATGGAATACGTCATCACCTAAAAGAAGCAATGGGATAGACACGCTGTCTTTACCGTTTCTTTTAACATGTTTCCAAAACTCTTTTGGTTTATCTTTGAGACAGGACTGTAAAAATTCAGTGTAACCTGCTTTTGCTTTATGGGGTACATGTTTTAACTTCTTGTGTTAGATTTTTTAGTCATCTCTTATTAACGTCGGTCAAATTAACACAAAAAGCACGATAACTTCTCGGCCGTTTTTGCGCAAGTCTGTGCAATTCTTTCGTAAACCACAGCTTACTTTTTGCTTTCCTTGCCGTTAGCTACCAACATAGAACAAATGCATCTCGCAACTCAATCATATTATTTTTCAAAACGATCCATAAACCATCAAATGCTCTCATGTTCAGCAAGAGTTTCGAAAACTACACAGTAATTATCCAGCGATTTGTTGATTTTTTCAACATTAACTTTATTATAGTTGTATACGCTCTTTTGGTCGCACATTATTTTAATGTAATGTATATTCATTTCGCACAACGCGGCGTCATGATCGCTAATCCCAGGTATGACAGACGTAGCCCTTACGAAACTAGGTTGGTTTGTAAGGAATAAATCCATAATATTATTTCCACGTATTGGTTGCAGTACCATCTGATGCAGTGCATGCAGACCGACAATATTCATTCCTTGAGCAGAAGCACCAGAAGCCGAGAGGGCAGTTGCATCCTCATTCCATTGAATATTTAGTAAATTGAAGTCCCCTCCGATAATCAGGAAGTCCGATTGGATTGCATCAGTGGCGCTTGCTAGCTGCGACGTCACGCCCACTGGCGAATCAGGTGCCCGATAACAGCTGCACACAGTCAATAATCTCTTGTTTGCCAATTCTAGTTGAGACCAGACAGACTTGCATATCCCGACGTTAACATGAAGTTTAAAAGATACAATGTCACTTTTCACTAGAATAAGTACACTTCCACCATGAGCATTCCTATCTTTACGGTAGTACGTATAGCCTACCGGAAACATTTCATTATCAGGCATTTCATCACTCAACCAGGACTCCATTCCAAGTCAAGTATAAAATTTGCAAGCGTAGGGGGGATGGTATGCACAAGACAGGGCAATTGGAGATTCTGCAGTGGACATTAAATAGGCCGATAGCGATGGCCTTAGGATCTTGCAATCACTTTGCTAATGTTGGACTCCACAAATAGCGTTAAAATGTATGAGATGAAAAACAAATCTGAGATATGTTCTGCTGTCATAAACCTTGCACAGAAAAAGGTTGCCCTGCTTTCAGGTATTTTATGTGGATTGTAGCCTATAGCGCTTTAGGAATACTGAACCGAAAGGGTTTGATGTTATAGTTCAGCGGAAATCCGGTTGGGTTTCCATTGTAGCAAATTGCTACATTTGGGTGGATGTCTCAGTTTCCCTTTAACCGAAAGGGTTATATTGTGTTCCATGGCTATGCATTGTAATCTGCCCCTGCATCTTTTTTGTTGTTGTATTTACCTCTTGTTCTCGATGCTGTAACAGGACTGCAATCACTCCAATTATTTTCTGCAGGCCTCACAAATGCCATGAGCCTTGGTGAATGCATCACTCTTGCCAAAGCGGCATGCCCCGCCTCTTCCAAGGTTGTCGGTCAGGTCGAGGTTGGCACACAGTGCAGCTTGCCTCTGACTGACAAGTCCGTCGGGTGCTCCTTCAAAGCAGGCAGCCAGTCGAGGAGCGTGCAGACTGTAGAGACTGTGGATCAGTCAAGCTCCACCTCAGGTGGGCAATGACCGGCATTTCTCTTATTTTTACTTGCTTGTGTGAGTTTGTAGTAAATGGCAAAGTCGACCTACTTTGGTATGACCTGCTCAAGTGTGTGACATTCTACGGCTGAGGACAAATGAGCTGGTTTGCAGTTCTTGTCTGCATTCTGATTGGGGCAAAATGCAAAAATACTGCTCTACTGAGCACATTGAAGCACCTTAGTTGGTAGAGCTTAATCCAGAGCCCTCTTGCCCTGGTGTCTGTTGTAGCCCTTGTGTTGCTTTATGATAACGTTAAACCCAGTGAGTCTCTTAGTTATGCCTAAGTCAGTGTATTAGAGTAAAAACTTAAATATAGATCAATACAGCATGTAAATCAACCCCCATGTTTAAGGTGAATAAAATTGACAAAACAATTTTTTTAATGGAGGCAACTACAAAACATACTTTATTTTATCAGTATGTTTATTCATTGAGGGAGGCGAAAACTGCGCGGGAACTGTCAGGATTCTTCTTCTGGGGTAGCCTTGAGTCACGACATCCTACAGCACATTATTGATCATGACTAAGCAGGATTAGGCACGTGCAACACTGTCATTTGGCAATGAGCAGCACACACTGGGCATTGGAGGTGCAGGCCAGTGATCATTGCAGCCAACATGTAGGACTGATGAGGTGACTGCTGGCTGTACACTTGTTTTGATGGTCTCCCATCAATAGCACCTATGGAGATCGGTTTGCACAAGGCTCACGCTACGAGTGATGGTCAGGAAAGGGCATGATGCTACCCGCTGCGGTGGCTCAGTCAGCTAAGATGTTGCGCTGCTCAGCACGAGATTGCGGGATCGAATTCCGGCCGCGGCAGCCGCATTCGATGGAGGCGAAATGCAGAAACGCCCATGTGCTTGCGTTGTACTGCAAATTAAAGAACCCTAGGTGGTCAAAATTAATCAGGAGCCCTCCACTACGACGTGCCTCATTATCACAACTGGTTTTGGCACGTAAAACCCCAGAAAGAAGGGCACGAAGCTCCTCCACTCCACAATGCACAGAGGCGCTACGGCACGGTTCGTCAACTCTCTGACACGGCGCAGAGAAGACTCTGGAGTCAGTTCGCCAACAGACAAGGGTTTACTATATTATTATTACCCAAGATGCAGCACAGTGCGACAGTCACGGCGCTTACGGGCAAAGGCTCACCGCAAGACCAATCGAGTATGCGTGCCCGCTACAGTCTGGCGAGGAGGATACAGTCTGAAGCAGAAATAAACTCCCCAAAATCAGGAAAAGATTGATAATTAAAAAAATAAATTTTTTTACTGATTATGGCAAGTGTTTATTTCTGCGTCAGTATTGACATTCTGTAATGCTCCCGCATCCTACATTGCCTTTTAAGGCAGCGGTCACGTAAATGTAGCAATGCAGCCGGCCAGTACGTTGCCAAAAGCATCCGACATGTTGCAACAAGTGACCCGTGAGTTACAAGTGACCGAAGTTTGCAATCAGCGACCGAAGTTGCACAAGCCAGGTGCTGCACAAGCATATTCGAGAAAGCATGCACAAAGCAGTTGGTGAAGCACCCGAAGAAGTGTGAAACAGTGAAAACCTACCAAGAACCACGCACACTGTGCCAGATCTACTGAGCATAGGGATACATTTATTTTGGGGCCTGCATGGGTCTAAATTGGGTGCAAAATCGACGGTTTCCTTCATTCAGCTTTGCTGCAATAGAGTCGTGTTATGCAGTGAAACATGCACAAAGTATTGCGGTGAAGCGCATTGAGTTGAAAGGGGGCACTGTCATGGAATATTTATAGGGTTGTTCATTTTTGGGTAAGACCCGATTCTGCCTAATTTTTACACCTTGAACATGTTTCAGGAGAATCTAATTATACCCAATTTCTCCCCGAATCACAAAATCACATACAAACCTATTTTTTTACTGTGCACGGAGTTTGCGGTTGGTTTAGAGTGCAACAGAGCCAGTCATTTGATGACTATGACCTCTCTTCGTTTCCGTAACTGACGACATGAATTCACTTCACGAGTTTAACCAGTACTTGCTGGAAACAAGCCTCACTAACGCAGCTGTCCAGCTCTTTGAGCATTGGCATTACTATACTGCTCGCTACCCCAGGCTGGCTAATTCTGCTCTAACATTGGTGCACCTAGCTAATGGAAAACTTTCTCTCAGCTGACATGCGTTCAAAGATCGGACAGATCTCGGATGGAGATCGACATGTTGTGCATGCAGATATCGTATGTCAGCCAAGATATTTGAAAAATCGACGACCAGCTTTTGGTGAATAAAATGTTTCATTCCCTAGAAGTTATCAATGCTCCTTACTGTCGTTATTACTTATTAATTTCCAAACAAACGGCGATCTTCGGAGTATTTGCTAGAAAACCCTATTGTCCCATCGAGAACCAGCTTGAAACAGATCCCTGGAGCTGGTGATACCGTGGTTTTACCACGGTGATGGAGCTGGTGATACCGTCTGATGAAAAAAACAAAAAACTCATATGTAATGTATTACTTAGTACATTTGTAAATTTAACCCAAAAAACCTGAATTTCGGAATGGTGCCACAAAAAAACTGATTTCTCACCAAAATAGCGCCCGATTTTTACCTCCCGAATTAAAAATTATGTATAAAACCTGAAAGTGAGCAGCCCTAAATATCTAGCCATCGTGGTATGCCGGATAGAGACAAAAGAACTGAAACTAGAATTCTAAATGTGTCTGCAGTAAGCTCACGGCATTCTGGTCCTTCAGGGAAATAAATACCTGCCAACTCGTGAACATTGAAATGCATAAAAATTATGCTGTTACAACAAGGGGGGGGGGGGGGGGGGCAGAGGTGAGAGCTAACATTTTATGAACAGGACCGACAACCAGTATTTATGGTACCCATTTTTTCGTTTTCCCAACGGAAAGCTCACCAAACTCGGTGTCCAATACTGCAGTGGTGGTGCGGTAAATGTAGTGGAGCATTCTTTATCAGAATATTTCTATCTGAAGTTGTGTTTGTAATTCTCAATCCCCATGTTTGAAACAGTAAGAGGTGTATGTGATAGCGATCGTACAAGGGCTTTGGTGAGAAGCATATGATGAGTGTGGCCGTAGCACATAATCTTTTGTTTGTTAAGGTCATGTTCATGCAGTTTATGGCTCCTGAACTGCTGCATTATTTGAGAAATAACTGCTACATCCTGTTCTCCCTGTCCAGCTCCCTTGGTCATATACAAGTTAAGCCAAGTTTTTTTTTTTTTTTTTTTCGCCAAGCCAACCTTTTGAACTTGAAATGACACTCAAAACGGTGAACTGTACTTTTGCACACGTGGTACAGTTCAGCGTGTTGTCGTTTGGAAGCATGTTGTCTCTTGAAAATGTGAGCGAGCAGAAGCAAATAACATTAGCTCGCATGCGCGATCAGAACTTAGATTCCTGCGAACTAGCGTGGGAAGCAGCGTTATGTGCACTGCCATGAATTGAGAGCTGCCGCACTTCTGCTGTTCTACTCGTTGCCGCATATGTAGCGATGCTTGTAAGCGTGAACTTTCCTTGAATTGTAATACTCTTAGAATAAAGTGCAGGTTCCTATACAATATAAAGGAAGTGGTTTTAAGCAATAGGTATGGAGCACTCAATAACAACCGACTTATGTATTGTGCTCTGTGGTGACCTGGTAATAATTCAGCCTTAGTACCGCATTGCCACCGCAAAGCGAACCGTTTTTTTCTACCAATTTAACATTGGGATTCCTACTAACACCGCAAGCAGCATGTGTGATTCTGTGTTATTCACATTTCCAACAAAACCTCATGACACTTCCTCATCGCGCTTTTAAGTGCAGTGGTGGAACTGCTGTGCCAATTGCGCCAAGCTGCACCAAAAGGAACAACCTGCTCTATGCTGCTCCAAAAGCTGGTTTCTTTAAATAATAGCTCCATGTCTTCTCCAAAAAGACCCTGGGCTAAAGCTGGAAATAAACACAACTTCTACCGGGAACGATACCGGGAACCAGGATTGTTGCACCGTCATTCTCCTTGAGGTGGTGCTTGGGCATTTCTGATGTTCTGTTTCCTGTTTGAGCATGATGGGCGTGAATGACTGTAGTATCTTACTGACTAGCCATCCTCTCTATTGTGTGTCTAGAAAGTTTACTAGGTGTTGTTTTTCGAAACTGTCGTCCACTGCTGTAAGCCACCCTCGCAAATGTGACCGAAATGTTGCCGTCAAAATTGAAAGGCGAGTAGTTTCTGGTCAGAATTACCACGTGACAAAAGTGTGAAAAGTAAGCGTGCATCTGGCCCCCTTCACGGAGCTGCAACTAGCTTTTTGCGTTTGCATTGTGTCAGCTTTTACAATGTGCTCGCATAACGCTGGCTGGGATACTGGGCCTCTTCGATTATCTGTCTCTGACAGTCCCGGACTGTCCGAAAGACTGCATATGCAACGCTCATCGGCTGAAACCACTGTCTCGGGCAGTCCAGGACTGTCGGGAACGGATAATCAAAGAGGCCCACTGCTGGGAGCCTACGCAAAGGAGTAGTACAGCGGATTAGGCTTTGGATCTTACGACACAACCCAATCAATGTGAGCTCATTTTGATCAATGACTGTAAGCTGGGAGTGAGAATCAAAATAGTCATGCCTGCTAGCTTGTGTACTTATCTCGCCTGAAATCGCTGAAAATCACCTAATCCCGATAACCGTGATACATCATCGTCATCAGCCTATATATTTATGCCCACTGCAGGACGAAGGCCTCTTCCTGTCATCTCTAATTACCCCTGTCTTGCGCTGATTCTGACTTGCACCTCTAACTCTAATTTTCAAACTTCATCACCTCACTTAGGTTTCTGCCATCCTCGACTGTGCTTCCCTTCTCTCGGTATCCATTCTCTAACTCTAATGGTCCACCAGTTATCCATCCTATGCATTACATGGCCTGCCCAGCTCGATTTTTTTTCCTAATGTCAACTAAAATATTGGCTATCCCTGGTTGCTCTCTGATCCACAGAGCTCTCTTCCTGTCTCTTAACTTTAGGCCTAACATTTTTCGTTGCATCGCTCTTTGTGCAGTCCTTAACTTGTTCTTGAGCTTTTTTGATAACTTCCAAGTTTCTGCCCCATATGTTAGCACCGGTAGAGTGCAATGATTGTACACTTTTCAACGAGAATGGTAAGCTCCCTGTCAGGATTTGGTAATGCCTGCCATATGGACTGTGCCTGCATTTGTTATGCCTGCCGTGATACATATTTGCAATCAAATATGCTTTTAATAAAACACTAATAGCATTCTATTTTTTTTTCCGCCACTTTATATTGAAGTGCGACGCTTGTAACATTTGCGGTCAATGAGTTTAAGCGATTTAAGGTGCTGGTGGTTGGTGTAAGAAGGTCTGCTTGTGGCCATCATCATCCTGCTCAGCTGCAGATTGTCATCCTACTAGGCCACGCAGCAAAAGCATGGCTCTGCGCTTTAATATGCCTGGCTGTACCACTGTTCAACTTTTATAGAAAGCTTCCTTTCAAAACTGAACCGGTCACCTTTGCTTAGCTTTATTCACTCTGTGTTCTCATTCATCTACTTTTTAATGCCCTCAATTTGTATCCCTGTAGGGTGCCATAGCGCTTATAATCCAGGCTGGCTGGTGGAAACTGAAAGTAATGCGGACAAGATCTCTATTTGGTGCAGAAGAGGCTGCAGTGAAGAAAAAGTGTACTGCATTTTTTGCAACTCCACAATCAACAGCTCTAACCATGGCAGCAGTGCCATACAACAACATGCCAAGCACCACATGGAAATTTGGCGAAACATTGAAGCGACCAGCTACCTCGCAAGCTTTGCTCGCTGCGTGTTTCAGTGAAAAAGCTCCATTGCTTGATATCGCTTAAGCTGCAGCAGCAGATGCCTACTTTGTCCTTGGCACTGTGCTGTACAGTATACCTTACTGTTCGGTAGACACGGCCTCTGCAATTTTTTTGCTTATGTTCCTTGACTCGGAGATTTCCAAGAACTTCGCATTTGGAAGAAAAAAAGTTTCTTGCATAGTTTGTGATGGATTTGGTCCCTGTTTGAAGGTCATTGTAGTCAAGGAGTTGAATGGACCTGAAGTTTTTTTTCACAATTAAGATTGACAAGACGCCAATTCTGGAACAGTGCTTGATGTGCTCATGAGATACTTTTCTGGGCAACAAAGAAGAGTTGTTGAACATTTGCAATCATTTCAACTTCAGGCGTGCAACTTCAGACGTTATACTTATTGCTGTGAGGGAAGTGATTTAAGATCTTCCCAGAGACAAGTTGTGCTGTACAACGACGGGCCTAATGTCATGAAAAGCCTAAAAACAAATAAAACAATAGAACATATGAGCCCCAACATTGTTGATATTAGGGAGTGTTCACTGCATAGAGTGCGCAATGCTTTTAGACATGCACTGGCTGCAGTTGGCAGTGATGTAGAAGCAGCACTGGTAGATAACTATTACTTCAGAAACTTGTGGGGATGCGCGATTCTCACGCGTCCCATGATGTTGTTTTCCCGGCATGTCTCCTGTAGTCCGGCTTCTCTGCGTGGCTAAGCCCGGCGGTGGTTGCGGCGCGTTGCGAGAGATGGCGCTAGTGTCGCGATGCTGCGCTAGTGTCGCGATGCTGGCGCCACCGAACGGCGGGGTCACTTGGGGGAAAAAGGTCGGAGGCGCTCTCTCTTTGGCTGGGGATCGGCGGCCAACACGCACGAACGCTTCGCGCGTGCGCCGGCCCGCTTCGCGCGACCGTCACGCGAGGCTAAGAGCGGGACACCGGTATGGACGAACACGGATCAATCGAGCGCGCCACCGTTCGCGTGACTGTACACGTGAACGACTAGGCGATGGTGTCATAGCATGGGGCGAACGTATTCGCTCGCTATCGGGTCGCGGTGAGTCGGACTTCCTTGATTTGTCGCGCGCCCGTGTGAATGTTCAATTGGTTGTAATTCGGCTAGTATGTATGCCCTTTTGATTGTCTGCACTACTGCGTTGTCGTTCCTTTGTCCCAAGAGCACATGTGAGACCCCACAAACTGTATCGCAAAGTGAGTGTTCTAAAACCAACTAGAATGCCCTAAACCGGTCTGAGAATGTTTTCCTTCGGCACGTTGGCTCACATTGGCTGACACTTGGCCTGGCTCTTGACCATCTGATTCAACAGCTACCAGAAGTGAAAGAAGTGGCACTGTGCGATCAAAATGCTCGCTATGGTGGTGTACTGTATAACCGCCTGAAAGTGTTTCTCACAGATGGAACTTTTCTGGCCAAGGCACTTTTCTTGCGTAACTCTACAGAGTTGTTTGTTGGGTTTTTGACCCTGTTCCAGAAGACAGAGCCACTGCTACACATCTTCTTTTCCGAAATGGAAGTTTTGGTCAAGAAGGTCCTTGGCCATTTTTCACGCAGGGAAGTCTACCAAGAAAATTCTGGGGAAGCACTTAAGCTTCTTGGTATTGAACGGTTATCAAACTGGAAAGAACACATTGAAATTGGCTCCAACACTGAAGCTGCTCTATCGGACTGGGCACTGGATGAAAAGAAACTGTTTTGAGTTGGCGCAAGGAGCTTTTACATCGAGGCAGCTGGATACCTGCACTCCAAGCTTCCACTTGGAAGATCTGTGCTGAAGGAATTCGGCTGCCCTAACCCAATCCTTCTGAGGGTAGAAACTTATGCTGCATCCATGAGGCACTGCAAAGGAACTTTAAGTAATTCCACCTCATCAGGTTATCCTCTTTAATGGATGAATTCAGCGTTGTAGCAACTGAAAGCATTGTTTATCACCGTTCAGATAGACTGGATGATGTTGAGCAATGCTGAACTTCTCATCTCAAGAGGCACGGGCAAAAAGTGTTTTGCTCATGTGCAGAGTGGCCAGGCTCTTCTAAAGAAATCTAGAGAAAGCTTTCCGAAGCATTTGCAAACTTTCAGTCCTTGCAGAAAAAGGAGTATTAAACCTTTCAAGCAGACAACTATGATGTTATGCTTGTGCTATATTTTTCTGTTGAATTGGTGTTTCTGCATTTGAAATAAATTGTCAGAAAATCTAGCTTACAAGCTTGTTATAGTCTGTACTGCTCTCTCAATGTTTTTTTTTTTTTTTCATTTGCACGTTTCGGAATTGGATGGCTCTGAGTACTAGTTCTTGCTAGACATTTTAGTGAGCCAAAATCACCTGCTCCAAGTGTTGGAAAGTCTGCTCCAAATCAGCATTCTTCCTTCTCCGAGAACTGCTCCAAGTAGGCAATTGTCTGTTCCACCACTGTAAGTGTGCCCTGAGCAAATGCCTATTATGGAATGCTTACACACTTTGTTAACAATAATTCACCTTTAAACTCGCAAGTGACTGTTGTTGAGGGCTTCTACGGCTTCAGGAACTTCCAAATAATCTTGCTTGAGGCAAGTGCCCCACTAATATGTCGACTAGTTCTACCACGAAACAGCAACACAGATACTGTCACAATTACGTTTTTATATGCATTTTTTGTCATCTGGCACTGCCCCTTTCTTCAGCACCTTTAACCCTTTGCGGTCCGTTGTCGGGCAGGGCCCGACAACGCAACACGGCCGTAGCAGTCCGCTGTCGGGAATCACCCGACAAGGAGGTTCGGGGGTTAAATTTCGCAGTTTTTCTCACTGCAATTCGTGTGCATTCTTTGTGTACACGATGCGCCATCTCTTGAGGGATAAATAAACTTTGTTGAAGTTTACTTCTCTTTGCACTAGGGTGCAGCACAATGTTCAGCAAGGCTTCTGGATACCAGAGCGTTCTCACTTGTGTGCGGAACAGCATGTTCGCGCGGTTCGCTGAGAAGCATGACCACTTTTTCATTGCATGCGTTTTACAGTGGCGCATTTAGTGAAAGCTTATAGAGAAAGCTTATTCATTCATGAAAGCTTATTCCATTGTCAATAGCTTTATTTTGAGATGCACACAGCTGCAGAATCATGCTGAGAAAGAACAGCGACACCTGCAGTACCGCCGCAACCTCTTCCAACAGCTGGTGGGTGACGTGAGGGCTAGAGCCAAAAAGCAGGGCCTGTCTGCGCAGAAGGAGTGCGAGGAAAGGCTAGATCGAAGGATCCATTTCATCTACAAGCTCCCAGGCCGAAGCAGCAAGGACTGTGCTGCTTGTAGCGATCGAAAAACAAACAGAGGCAGGAGGGAAACTGTGTTATTCTGCAAAACCTGCAGTAGCAGCCCTGGCCTGCATCCAGGAGAATGCTTCGGGCGGTATCACATGCTGCTTAAATATCGGTAGAGAAGTTGCCTGCAGAATGCAAAAGAAAAAATAAATATTCTATGAGTTTTTCATCCACAGTTTATGGTTTTCATCGCGCCGCTATAAACTGGCAAAATAGTTTCGGACCAGAACAGCCGGAAAGTGGGTAAGGGTTAAGGCATTTCGGCGAACTGAACCTATTTTTCATAAAACGACGCAGATTTCGTTAATGAAAAACTCGGGAGAGTTGGCGCGTATGCAGCGAGTACAATTGTGACCATATGTTCTTATCGACTGAACATTAGTCAGTTCAGAGGATATTAAACACAATTTAACAAAATTGTGCACCATTTTAGGTCAATAAAAAAGAACCATTAGGCGTCCTTTGTTCCATCATACTTGAAATCACCCTCAAGTCTCCCAAATAAAAAAAAAAATAAAATGCTTGATATTAACTTTAGTATGTGTTCTTTTTTTTGCATTTCATAATAACTTGTACTTTTGTTTTATTTGTGCAGCATCAAGGCCTTCTATTTCTCCATCAACTGCCAAAGGTGACAACTCGCAGCAAGGATGCCTGCACCGATGTCGTCTTTGTGACTTTGAGGCTGATAAACTGTTTCGTCCAGGAGAACACACCAAGGTCCATACTGGCAAGTGTCTGTTTAACTGCCACTTGTGCCCTATGAGCTTCTCAAAAAGGAACACCCTGAACAGGCACCTGTTCAGCCACACTGGCAAGCATCTGTTTAAATGCCCTTCATGTCCTCGGGACTTTTCAAGAAAGGTTGACCTGAACAGGCACCTGTGTACCCACACAGGTGAGAAGCCATTTCGATGCCCTTCATGTCATCGGAGCTTCACACGCAAGTCCACATTAAAGGAACATCTGCATACCCACACAGGCGAGAAGCCATTTCAGTGCCCTTCATGCCCGTGGAGCTTCGCACACAAATCCGGCATGAAGTCACACCTGCGCATCCACTCGGGCGAGAAGCCATTTCAATGCTCTTCATGCCCTCGGAGCTTCGCACGCAAGCCCAGCATGAAACAACACCTGCGCATTCATACTGGTGACCGACCATACCATTGTACCGTCTGCACTGAGTCCTTTGCACGGGCTGATTACTTGAGAAGACATAAGAGAACACAGCACCGTGGTACTGCAAAGTAATTGAACAGCTATGTTGAATTAGAGTTTGAATTAAGAATCTACAGCCATGTGTAGTGTGCTGCATGGTGTTCTGCTGCACCAGTAGCCAAAGTGTCCCCATATGCTCTTACTAATCCTTATTTGGAAAACACGGTAGGAGGAACTGTGTTGCATTGCAGTGAAACCTACACATCCTGCAGTGTTCGCGCAGGAAAAACGCATGGCATTGCAGGGAAAATGTACTGTTGATCAATGACACTGTAAAGGTAATTAAAGCAGGGAGCCAACTTTCAAAACGTTTTTCTGGCTTAAATAATACTCTGAATAAACTTTCTCAAGCATAACAATGTACAATGTAGACCACTTATAATGTAAGTCGCGTGAGTCGTGTATATCTGCACTATAACCGAAACAACTGTTTTCAAGGCCTGCACATATGCAAAACATGTAGACCAAGCAGCCGCGTGTAACCGAGAATTGAAGTGTGCGACTGGGAGTTTTGCATCCGTTTAAATTTACGAACTTTGAAAGGCTAATGTTCATGCACCCGTGGTTTTCACATGAAGCAGGCAAAGTAATAATAATTTTTTAAAATAAATGACGGCGACTGAAATCTCGGGCGTAGTAGTCTCTCATCCGATTTCTCACACTGATTGACGTATACATGGTGTTGAAAACATGGCGACCTCAGGCTAAGTTGCCACCATTCGAGTGTTGCCCGTGCGCTCACTTTCGTTATCAAGGTGGTTTCTCCGCTTTCTATGTGCCGTACAGCCATTGCAACACATTTCGTTAGCTCGACACCAAACCACAACTCTGGTCGCCGACGAGGCGCGCTGGTTAGGCCTAGCCGACGGGGGTGTTGGACAGCATACTGTCGCAGGGCGCTCGCCCTTGATATGTTCGTACCCCTAGATGATTACATACAGACTATGCACGCAATAACGTGCATGGGCTGAACTGACAGCAATGCGTACAAAGCGGAGTTTGGTTCCTCGGGCGACCAGCCGCAGCAACTACTGCAAATGCCTACCAAGTTTGTATGTGTGCAGACTGGTACAAACGGCAGAAACTCACAAGTGCACATAAAGCCTAATAGCTCCAATCTAAATTTGCGCAACACTGCTTAAACTGACAGCATTGCACGCACAATATCTGCACTTTGCTTTTTTTGTTTGTTTTTTTCATTCGCTCCGCATCTCATGCTCCTCCGCATCGCCCCCGTTGCTGTCCTCTACCATCGACAGGCGCACCTTGTTGAGAAGCGTGCCCGCTCCCGTGCTTGTCAGTGGGATTTTCCCGCAAAAGCCCCATTATAACCAGTACTTCATCTCGCGGGGCTGCACTGTAATCGGTATGCGCGGTATGCGTATGTGTAACACCATGGAGTTCTATGGGAGGGTAAACGGGAGTCAGAAAAGGCCACGTTGTAGCCAGGTTACGTTATAAGTGTTCTATACTGTACGACATCTTTATGCCTGCTGTCGAATGCACTATCATTGGTACATTTATATGGAATAGTACAACAATTTGCAGTTTACTGGCAACAGCGCCATTGTTCTAAATTTTGGAGTACTTTTTCTCTACTGTTTATGTTGGTTGCATGCCAAAGCACTTTTAGCAAATTGTTCAGGAATGTAAAGTAATCGAATGACACTGAATAAAGCTAAAATTTCTGCTTTGGAAAAAACCACACATTCCCTGAACTGTGTATTGTGCTTCTGAAATAGACACATCAAAAATAAAATGGCCTACCTTTTTGGACACTGTCTGGTCGTACCATCGCCTGCTGCAGCGTCTTAACAGCTATAGTATTGCTCTCCTAAGTACGAGATCGTGGGATCAAATCCCGGCCGCAGCGGCCGCATTTAGATGGAAGTGAAATGCAAAAACGCCCCTGTCCCGTGCATTGGGGGCATGTAAAAGATCCTCAGGTGGTCAATATTAGGAGTCCCCCCATAACGGCGTGCCTTATAATCAAGTGGTTGTTTTGGCATGTAAAACGCCAGAATTCAATTCTGGTCTTACTTTGCTGTAACATTTTGGGATTCAGAAAGAGAAAAATTTATCTTTTCTGACTTAGGTGCCTGGCAGAGGTGCATGGCATTGGCCCCACATACAACTGCAAAATGAACCTCTGATGGCGCAGTTGAATGATTGAAGTACAAAATGAGTAAATAAAAATTTCAGGAGAACCATTATCATGATTACTCAATGTTAATGCGATTAGATCAGCATTCAAGCAGTTTAGCGACACACCGTATTGCTGAAGATACGTTTATTCACGATCTGTAGTGGTTATTCTGAGATCTCCATTGTGTCGGCTATATGCTAAATACAGTCTCCGGGATTGGCCCAGTTCGCTATGACATGCTCACCAGAATTCGGCATGACATCGACGCAGTGATCATAGAATGATGAAGAATGAACATAATGACGAAGAATGAAGTCGGAATGATGACAGTATGACGAGTACGTGATGATGACAATGGAATGATGATTCTGAAATGCTGACAGTAGTATAACGACCACAGTGAGATGATGGTGCGACAATGGAATGACGAGCGTATGATTACAGTGGTGTGATAAATGCATGACCACAACAGCATGACGACAATGGTACGGCGAGAATCGGATGACAAACCAGGAATGAGGACGATGAAACGACCACGATGACATCACAATGACGATACGACAAGTAATGCGTAACGGCTGCATGACAACAATGCAATGACAATAATGGAATGACAAAGCAGGTTCTAAGACACATGAGTGGCGGGCACATGGCCGCAAAACTGGCTCGTTTTCTTGTAAGCCAACATTTTATTCCACACTCGACAACAGGCAAGAGTCCTGCTGAAATGCTGATGGGCAGAAGACTCCCCACCACTGGGTAAACTGCACCCAGACCTAGCTGCTGAGGGAGATGGTGGATAAACAAGAAAAACTATTGCAGCAAGGCAACCAGAAGGTGTGGTACTTTGAATATCAACATCCTGTGTTCATCCGAAATTGCCTGCAGCTGGAAGGCCCAAAATGGCTGTCTGGTATTGTATGTGACATCACTGCATCTGTTTTACAAGGCTCCTACCATAGACAGTCGTCTTTGGAAGCATCATGTGGATCAGATAACGAGCCGATAGTGAAATGAATATTCGGATCAACCTCTAATTGTGTTGCTAAATAAGACCATTGACCAGCAGCCACTGCTTCCGGAGCCTCGTGACCAATCTGAGGAGCAAAATTTGCCAATTGATGGTGTTGACACCACAGAGGAACCAGTGGCCGAGTCACCCTTATCGCCACCTGTCTCACACCTGGTGAAACTATCCGAGGCACGCGAGCAGCCTGGCCGTCCTTGGTGCATCAGACGACGGCCGAGCTACCTGAAGGACTATGTCGGCTAGGGGGGGAAGTGTTGTGTCAGCGACCCTGTGTGCTGGGCCTGGACGGTTGGCAACTGGGACATTCTGGTTAATATCCGTCGGTGTGTGCTGACGGTGCCTCACTTGTGTGCGTAAGTTCAGTGTTCTATTTCCATGTAACACCAGTGTACCACAAAGCTAGCGGCTTCGCTAATGAAGTCGCATCAGGAGCGTTGCCAACGAGGCCGTCCAGGGAGAAGACCTTGGCTGGTCAAGCTTTGAGGCATGCGAGGCGAGCAACAAGATTTCGTGATGGTCGACTGCGGGCGATGGAAAAGCCCCGGTGGGCACGCGAGGTGTTCGACGACATGAGTGTCAATGACTTGAGAACAAGGTGGATGAAGCTTCTGCGACACCTGCGCAGACAGTTAGTTTTTTTTTTTCTCTATGAAAGCGGAAAACGCCCGGACGTCGGCCAAGGGGTAAGTAATGAGGTGCGCCAATGAGAAAGAGGTATGTGGTGAATGGCCATGGACACCTAGTCTACGCTGCAGTTGTACAGGGCCTGTAAGAGAGAGATCCACCGGGAGGACTTCTACGACAATAGCATTGGTAGGAGTGTGTTTGAGGCACGAGCCAACGCACTCAAAACGCTGGAATATCGCCACCACTATGACCCCTTAAGGGGGGACCTGGGTCTTGGATTAAAAATTTTGGAGAATCTTTATTCTTTGACGTATAGTGCTGAAAACTTGTACATATATGTAATGTTATGTGCTTATTTCCAATATAAGGTCTGTTTTCGTATATGTCCTTTTGTTTCAAATCTTATGCAAGTTTCCTTCAATTATCTTCTGGAAAGATTTGTCAATTATGTGTTTCTTAGATATCACTAAACAGGGTATTAATGGTTTCTGTACGATTCAAGGAGTGCAACAAAATGAATCTTATTGCTCTGCCTTACCTAGAACAAAAGTTGCGAGACTTCAAAGCTTGAAACTCGAAAAAGTTTTTCTGGTGACTAATTCAATACCTTGTAACTCGTGTTCTAGGTGCGGCAGACCAATAAGGTTGGTTTTGTTGCACTCCTTGAATCATACACAAGCCGCTGATACCCTATTTAGTGATAACTAAAAAACACATAATTGGCAAACCTTTCTGGAAGATAAAGGAAACATGCATAAAATTTTACCCCTAAAGAGATAAATGAAAATTGACCTTTTATTCGTAATAAGCACATAACATTACATATATGTACAAGTGTTCAGCCCTATAAGTCAAAGAATAAAGATTCTACAAAATTTTTAGTCCAAGACCCGGGTCTCCCCTTAAAGGGGCTTTACACACTATGTGACATGCGTACCGCGTAGCGTCTATACGTGCGTCACTTGCATTGAATTTGCATATTATTACACCAGGTGGCACACCATATAGCAGTTGCATAGGTAGTGCTCTCCCCGTTTCTTTTTAACTGCACAATGAGGTCTCTGCCCAGGGAGCTAGATAAGATGCCCCTTAACTGTTTCCCTACCATGAGGAAAATAGGTGTTTTTTGTATTTTACGGCAGTTGCTTTTTTCTGTAGGAACTACTGCACTCAATATTTAATGTACATAAACAGAAAGCAAAAGGAATGCATTTTTCACGCATAAATGTTTTATTGGCGAGATTTATGTCATAAAAGATATAAATTCTTAAAATTAAGATTGTGTGTTAAAATTGAACAAAGTTTGTAAAGACACGCTTGGTATCTACTAAGAAAGGAATGGTACGCAAATTATGAGATATACAAGATGTATTGCCGTCTAGTAGGAAATATCTCCGAAAAAAGTCAAACTTATTAATTGAACACTTATTCCGCTACAAAAATTCAATTGCAAGCACCACAGTTGGCGTGCCGGGCTGCGGCCGCGAATGTTCTGGGCTGGTTGGCGTCGTCGTCGCTTTGAGACTCGTTCAAAGTCCGTTGAAAAGTCAGCGTCCTCTGACTAGCTGCTATTCGATGTATCGATAAGATCAACCGCAGAGGCAGCGCAATTGCGATAACTACGATCTCTGGAAGCGCACGCGCCGTTTCGGGAGCCGGACATTTTTGAGTTCTGCTTTGACGATCGCGAAACTTCGGAGCGCGTTTAAAAATCACTGCCGGGTTGAAAAAAAGTGAACTGCTTAGAAAAGAAAAATATAGTTTCTCCTCTTTCACGTTCGATGGCGCAGTGTGTCCGTGAGCGGCGCGGAAGGTCTTGAAAGCGGCGTTTCAAACCATCGATAGCGGGCGGCCATTTTTTCATTTTTTCGTTCTCCTTTGACGCTTGCGAATCTTCGCAGCGCGTTTAAAAGTCACCGCCTCGTGGGGAAAAAAGCGAACTGCTTAGAAAACAAAGTATAGTTCTCCTCCTTCACGTCTGATAGCGCATGCGCAGTGTGTCCGTGAGCGCCGAGGAAGGTGTCGAAAGCGGCGTTTCAAACCATCGATGGAGCGCTAACGATGCCCAATCGGCGCGGTACGGAACGAGCTAAGGCCAAACTACACGTGCGCGTGCCGGCGCGCGAAAGCGCCTTGCGTGCCACTTGGCTCACATTTTCGCCTTGGTAGACATCGTTACGCCAGTGGCGCACCGACGGGGGGCGGGGGTTTAGGGTGTTGTAACCCCCCCCCCCGCGTCCAGCCTCACCAGTCCAACGTGTACCTTCAGTGCTATGTTCACATTGTCGTTACAATTCAGGAGGTGGATGGAATTTTCCCGATTAACAAAAACACTCTATCATTGTCTTGTAATTATTCATGCACTATTAAATTACTTTGAGTAAAGTACGCTGAAGAACGAAACATCATTATTGGTGTCATTATTATTATAGTTATTAGGCATTTTATTTGCTGTTGGATTCCTGTGGCTAAAGCAAGGAAATTGCATATTATTCAAAGTGCTTGCTCCCCCCCCCCCCCTTCCCCCCCCGTGGCAGAGATCCTGGGTGCGCTACTGCGTTATGCGATGACAATCTCCGCAAGTGCCAGCACAGAAATCATGACGTCGTAATTTGGGCAGGGTTCATTTGCAGCGTGTTGCTCTGATCTCTCCTAGGGTTCGCGGTCATAATGACGTGTGATCACAGTCCGAAATAATGTTTGCTGTTATTGTTCGGGCATCATATTATAGAGGAGCTGAAGCAGCATATTATTGTGTCTTTGGTAAACTTTTCTTTATACCCCTGTCACATGGGCCCTCGAAAGTGTTTTGAGCAAAAAGACTTCTCCCGAAAAAGTTCGCCCGCAGACACGACAGGGAGCGATCTCTTTTTCAGAAGCGGTCTTTTCTGGAAGCGGAGTTCGTCGATCTCTTTTACTGCCGAAAAGGAGTAGCCTCGAAACCAGTGGGTGGCATCAGTTATATATTAAAGAAAACAAGGAAATGCGTGTTTTTCTGTCGCCTACGCTCATCATAAAAAAATTGCTGGATATCTGCTTGCTTCGCTGCAAATGATGTCGAAAGACGATAGTCTTCTGCCGTCCCTGATGCGTAACACCCTCTCTTTTCTCCCCTCCCACCCCTCACGATCTTTCCCTCCCCGCTAACTCCTCCCATGATGGATGAGGCTTGCTGAATTCAATTCAAGTTTCCCGCGATGGATGGATGAGCCTGAACCCTTTAAACCGGGCGGTGGCATACGCCACCTAGCCATGACTATTAACCTATTTTGTACTTTGTGGTGGGTGAAATTTCACCCCTGCCTTGATTTTATCCACCAATCAGATAACCTCTGTTTGGTTATTTCTACCTGCCTAAAGTCTATTTTGCCTTCACTGTCCCTAAACCCCAATGCTTTGAAAAAATCAGCCCCGTTGCCTTGCACTGTAGGGTTAAGCCCTTTACAGAAAAGTATGAGGTGTTCAGCCCAGTGGCGCACCGACGGGGGGGGGGGGGGGGGGGGGGGGATTCGGGGGTTGTAACCCCACCCCCCCTGAGGCCCCTTTGTTTAACACCTTTTCTTTCCTTACGCATTGGAGTACTGCAACTAAGATGAAAGACGCGCAATCGTCTGCACACTCGCAAAAAGGGCATTTTTTTGACAATTTCCCGTGAAGAAATCGAAATTATTGCTGTTTAGATGGTATTGGCAAACTGTCAACCCCCCCCCCCCTGGCAGAGATCCTGGGTGCGCTACTGGTTCAGCCGTTTCCTCTTCTTCTCCACACGCACAGCACAGCGTGTGCGTGTGGACACGTTGTGTGTGTACTTGACTCGGTACATCTTAGTCCGCAATACTCCCGTCCTGGCTTCAAACAACAAAGAGCTTCCCCTAGAATTATCGTAGATATTTTCTTTGGCAATTTCTTCCTTGAAAGTTCGGTATGTTCCCAGTGCTGATTTCGTCTGCATCCCCGTTTTTCACAGACCCCTCTCTGTTTCCTTAACCTTTTTCTTAATCGCTGTTTCCTGGTTTGCACCCCTCCTGCAGTCCAAATATTTGATTTACAGTTTTCTGGTCAGCTTCCTCCATTTTGTATCAACATTCCTCATGTACAAATAACTGAAGACTTTATTTGCCCACCGCTTTTCTGCCATTTCTCTCAATCGCTCCTCAAATTCTATCTTGCTGCTAGATTCCCTGCCCTCGAATGACGTCCATCCCATGTCACACTGTACCCCTTGATTTGGTCTATTTCCGTGTGCTCCCAGAGCCAGTCTACCTACCCCTCGCTGCTTAACTTCCAACCTTGCTCGAACCTCTGATCTCATGCACAGGACCGCATTGCCGACAGTCAAACTAGGGACCATCACCCCTTTCCAAATCCCTCTCACCACTTCGTACCTATTGTAATTCCACAGTGCCCTATTTTTCATCACAGCTGCATTTCTGCTACCTTTAGCCGTCACATATTTTTCATGTTCCGTTAGGTACTCAGCCCCATTGTTTATCCACACTCCAAGATATTTGTGCTTATCCACCACCTCCAGCGTAACCTCCTGTATCCTATGTTCGCTGCCCTGATTATCATTAAAAGTCATGACTGCCGATTTTTCTTTACTAAACTTCACACCTAAGCTATCTCCCTCTTTACCACAGATGTCCATTAATATCTGCAAGTCTTCCTTGCTGTCAGCCATAAGTACAATGTCATCCGCATACACCAGTCCTGGTAATGACTGTTTAATCCATTCTCCTTGCTTGAAATAGGAAAGGTTGAAGCCAAGTCCGCTCCTCTCTAATTTTTTCTCTAATCCTTGTAAATACAGCATGAACAACAGAGGTGACAGAGGGCACCCCTGCCTAAGCCCCTGCTGTATCTCTATAGGCCCAGATACCTTGTTTTCTCATTTTATAAGCACCTTGCTACTTTTATAGATATCTTTTAAAAGATTTCTTACTCCATCTTCCACATCTAGAGTGCCCAGTATGTCCCACAAATCCTTTTGGATTACACTGTCATAGGCTCCCTTGATATCCAGAAATGCAAGCCATAGGGGCCTGTGTTCCTTTTCTGCTATTTCAATACACTGCGTCAATGAGAACAGATTATCTTCTAACCTTCTTTGTTTTCGGAAACCATTTTGTAGTTCCCCCAGCACCTCCTCGCTCTCCACCCATGCCTGCAGTCTGTCTTTTATAATCTGCATCACCACCCTGTAAACCACTGACGTCACTATTATGGGACGGTAGTTGTTTATGTCAGCTTTGTCCCCCTTTCCCTTATATATCCTGCTCATCCTGCTCAGTCTCCACCCGTCGGGGGCTTTACCGTCTATTATCATTTTGCTCACTGCCTCTCTTAATGCTTTCTTAGATTTTGGGCCCAATGTCTTTATCAACATAATTGGGATGCCATCGGGACCTGTCGACGTGCTACTAGGAACCCTCTTCTCTGCCCTTTCCCACTCGCTTTGTGCCATTGGAGCCACTGTACTGACTAGTCCATCCTCACCTGATTGAGCACATGCTATGTTTCGTTCTTTAAATTTTTCTGTCATCATTGTTCTTATATGTTCCATTGCCTCATCTCCCTCTAGTCGAACACCTCGGTACGCCCTGGCGGGAGAGCAGGGCGTTCGCCCTGCTCTCCCGCCATCTGTTGGGACCTTTTATTACTGTTGGCCTAAAGGCGGCTACAGAGCCGCGGCCTCAGTCGGCTTGTTTTTAACGCGCAGCTAGGGTGGCTAGCGCAGCGTCTCTTTGACACCATTTCTAACGCGCTGATTTTATTGCGATAGCAATTATATGGACACTTCCACCGTAATTCTGCCGTCGGTGTCGCCGTCGCCGTCGCCGTCGCGCAAGCAAGGAAGCAGGAAGCCAGCGCCGGAAGGAGCAAGGGGGGGGGGGGGGCGCACTTCTCTGCCAACAACCGCGCTCGTCGCTCGCTCGCACCTTCTCATCTCCACACGGCTCTGACCTTTAAGTGCATTCGCCGCTCAGTTTCCGTTGAAGCGATAGACCGCACGTACCTTCGCCCGCTGCGGCGTATGCTTGCTGCCAGCGTTTTGACAGTCGTTGTCTGCTGTCATTCAGTGTGATCTCTTCGTGTTTGTGCGCGCTCACACCACGCTTGTTCATTCAGTTCGTAATAGTCGGGCCACATTTTCCAACGCACGCTACACACGCAATGCTGCCCGGATCGGCAGTGCAGCGCTACAGGTGTGTCCCTTCGCACGCGCTGCCCACGGGAAGCGCTTCTCATCAACACCACCGTTTCACACGCGCCTTCTCGTGGTCATCGAGTCTCTCTTCATGTCGGTCTACTTACGCCGCAGCACACCTGCTTACTTAATCAGCTCATGTTTACTACAATTCATATTGCTACCAAAGCCGCTCACCTTACTTCGTATGACATTGCTGTGTTGCTATCGCATTCATTGCTTCGCCCTTAGGGCGAAACTGTGACATTTTTTAATTTACTAACGTAAAAACCAGTCCAATGTGTATTCTTAATTAAATGAACGCGGCGGATCACGGTTATGTACATATTGTTACGATGGGGTGCGTTTATTTTACAGATGAATTGATGATAAGGGGCCGCGCCGACACCGAGCCGCTACCAAGACAAGCGCACTTCGTTCTCCTCTTCCTCCGTCCTTGCCGTAGCTTTTGCGTAACACTCCTCCCTTCACAGACGAAGCCCGCTGGGCGAGTAACTGTTACGTCCACTCGGAGTCACGTGGATGACAGCGTTTCAGGCGAGCGACATGAACAAGCTGCGTCTTCTTAGACCGGTAGCCATTGGACACGAGCCGAGCAATCGAGTAGGTTACATCACTTAGGCGATCGGTGATGACGAAAGGCCCGGTGTAACGAGCCAGAAACTTCTGGCACAGGCCGCGCTTGCGAAGTGGTGTCCAAAGCCATACAATGTCCCCTTTGTCGTATGACACATTCTTATGTCTTGAATCGTAGCGGATCTTGGAGCGGTCCTGGGATGCCAACGTACGGAGTTGAGCTATGCGGCGTGCTTCCTCAGCGCGGCAGAGAGTCTGGGCAATAGAAGAGTCCCCATGAGGAGTAAAAGGTAGAATGGTGTCAAGGAAGTTGCGGGGTGGTCTAAAATAAAGAAGATAGAAAGGGCTGTAGCCTGTAGTTTCATGCTTTGCGGTGTTGTAGGCGTATGTGATAAAAGGCAAGATGTCATCCCAATTTTTGTGCCTGGAATCCACGTACATCGAAAGCATGTTGGTCAAAGTTCTGTTAGTGCGCTCGACGAGACCATTTGTCTGTGGGTGATACGGGGTCGCGTGGCGAAACTGGCAAGCACAGAGACGCAACAGCTCTTCGACTACGTCGGCCACGAACTGGCGACCGCGATCACTCACAATAACACGAGGGGGTCCATGACGGAGTATAACGGAGGATAGGAGGAAGCTCGAAACATCAAGAGCCGTGGCCGTTGGCATCGCTGCGGTTTCAGCATAGCGCGTCAGATGGTCGACGCAGACTATAATCCAACGGTTGTCGTTTGTTGAGCGCGGGAATGGGCCGAGAAGATCCACTCCAACCATTTCGAAAGGAGATGATGGTGGCGCTACAGGGTGAAGGAGTCCGACCGGAGCAGTATTAGGGCGCTTGAATTGCTGGCACTTGTTACAACTGGCCACATACTTCTCTATATCCCGTCGCATACTGGTCCAATAGAATCGGCCCTGAATCCGGTGGTATGTTCTGGTGAAACCCAGGTGCCCAGCGGTCGAGTCGTCGTGCATAGCACGGAGCACGTGGGTTCTTAAATTTTTAGGGACCACTAAGAGGAGGCGGGCACCATCAGCCGCATAATTCTTCTTGTAGAGCAGGCCACTTTGGATGACAAAGCCATTGTTGCCTGTTGGCTGAGCAGCTGAGGCGAAGAGGGCATCCAGGCTGCGGTCGTCACGCTGCTCTTCCCGGAAGGTGGCCAGATCAGGAAAAAGAATGTCGTCGATGGCGGCCAGAAACTCATCGAAATTGTCGGCGTCACATTCACTTGTTGGTAGAGGGAGCCTCGAAAGACAATCAGCGTCCGCATGATGTCTGCCACTCTTGTAACGGACTGCAAAGTCAAATTCCTGTAAACGTAGCGCCCATCGAGCAAGGCGGCCAGACGGGTCGCGGAGACCAACCAACCAACATAGTGAATGGTGGTCCGTAACGATTGTGAAGCGACGCCCGTAGAGATATGGCCGGAACTTCTGGACTGCAAAGACGACGGCAAGACACTCTTGCTCAGTGACGGTGTAATTTTGTTCGGCCCTGCTCAACGAACGGCTGGCGTAGGCAATGGCATGCTCGGCGTCACCAAAGCGCTGCACGAGGACGGCGCCGAGGCCGATTCCACTCGCGTCGGTGTGCAATTCTGTAGTGGCAGAGGGGTCAAAATGACGAAGTATGGGTCCAGAAGAGAGCAGGAACTTCAGTTGACGAAACGAGGAATCGCAATCTGCTGTCCAGGTGAAAGGGTTATCCTTGCGCAGCAATGAAGTCAGGGGGTAGGCAGTATCGGCAAAGTTGGGCACAAAACGTCGGAAGTACGAGCAAAGACCCAAGAAGCTCCTCAGCTCGCGTTGTGACTGCGGTTGTTTAAAGCCGCTAACTGCAGCGACCTTCTGTGGGTCTGGTCGTACCCCGTGCTTGTCCACCAGATGTCCTAGTACTAGCGCCTCTCGTTGGCCAAAGTGACATTTTTTTGAATTGAGTGTAAGGGCAGCTTGTTCAAGGCACGTCAGAACAACGTCCAGTCGATGGTTGTGTTCTGCAAAGGTGCGGCCAAAAATGACGACGTCGTCAAGATAACACAAACAAATCTCCCATTTCAGGCCGCGCAGTACCGTGTCCATAAACCTTTCGAATGTTGCAGGCGCGTTGCACAAACCGAAAGGCATGACGTTGAATTCAAACAAGCCGTCTGGGGTCACAAAAGCGGTTTTCTCTTTGTCAGCTGAATGCATGGGTATCTGCCAATAGCCTGATCGGAGGTCCACAGATGAAAAGTAGGATGCGGAATGAAGGCAGTCAATAACGTCATCGATCCGGGGAAGTGGATACACGTCCTTTTTCGTCACAGAATTGAGACGCCGGTAGTCGACACAAAACCTCCAGGACCCATCTTTCTTTTTCACGAGGATGACCGGCGCAGCCCAAGGGCTAGAGGAATCTTGGATGACGCCCTTGGCTAGCATGTCGTCGACCTGTTCAGCGATGATCTTGCGCTCTGACGCGGACACGCGGTAAGGCTTCTGCCTTATGGGATGCGCGGACCCCGTGTCAATCCTGTGGCGCGCCCGCGTAGTTGGAACGCGAACTTTGTTAGCGTTCTGCGCGAAATCAAATAATGACACATGTTTGCTAAGGACGCTGACCAGGGCTTGACGCTTCTCTGAAGACAGTGACTTGTTGATCATTCCGAGAAAAGGCAACGAGTCTTCAGGGACACCGGGGCCAGCCCCGTGCTCTCGGGATTCATGTGACGTGTCATCAGTTAAAGCGCCTATGCTGAGTCTGGTGTCCACTTCAAAAGAGGCGAGTCGCATACCGCTGGGTAGCACAACAGACTGGGAGGCTAAATTTGACACCCACAATGTAGTCGTTCCGCAGGCCACAGAGAGGACGCATCGAGGTACGAGCACACTTTTCTTCACTACCATCGAAGGCACAGGCTCAACAATTGCATCAAATGTATCGGCGTCGACACCGCAAGCAGCAACCCGAACTCTGGATACGGAACGTGCCGGTAAGACTGCATCTTCAATGACGGCGAGAGTGCATGAACAGGTAGCAGGTTGGTCGGCAAGCGAAGAGAGGAACAGCTCGCCAGTACCGCAGTCAACAGTGGCACCACACTGTTGTAGGAAATCGAGGCCAAGAATTACGTTGTGAGTGGATTGAGCAAGTACGGCAAATTCGGCTTGATACACCTTATCGGAGAAATAAACGTTCGCGGTGCACACTCCAATTGGTCGGAGCAACTCTCCACTCACAGCACGAAATGCATTAGCGTTATTCCAGCGGAACATCACTTTACGGCCTAGTCGGGTTTTGAAAGCCAAACTGATAACGGAGACACTCGCTCCCGTGTCCACTAAGGCCAACGTAGCGACATTGTCCACTAAAACATGAATCTTGTTATGACGCATGGTGACTGGCGGAGGCATAGGGGCGTGTAGCTGATGATGACTGGCGACCTCACCTCCATTGGTCGCGCCGCCTAGTTTCCCGGCGGAGGTGACGTGAGACGTCGTCGCGGAGATGGAGACCTGCGCTGGCGTGAAGGCGGTGGCGTCAAGCTCCGCACAGAAGCTGGAGAGTCACTACGGTGATGCGCCTGGTGGTTTGTCCTGCTATCGGAGTCAGAAGGCCAGCGTGTGCCGCCGCCGTGCCGGTTGCTACGCCGATAAAACGTGCGCGGTCGCTCATACGACGGTGGTGACATGCGTGGGCGATGAGGACAAAATCTGGCGACGTGACCGCGAATACCGCATTGGAAGCAGATGGGACGCTCACGGGGCGCACTAAAATTGTCATTAGCAGGATAACTGGCACGGTCATCCCACTCGTGAGAAACTGCAGGTGCTCTGGGTGAGTAACCGTCGTGGAACTTATAACTGGGATACGCGTTCAGAGTAGGGTTTGGCGCTCTTGAACGAGGAGCGAAGTTGCAGGTGTCTACGGAGGCGGCATTGGTGGATGTCTCACCGAAGTCGGAGTGAGAAGGGGGTTCTCGAACCCGCGGAGTAGAGAGGGAAGCCGCCTCACGTCGGTCAAGCTCTTCGCGCACCACTTGCCGAATAACTGACGCAAGGTCGGATGGAGTTGGGACCAGGTCAACACTGGCGACGTTAGTTACATTGGCCAGGCGGCCGAACTTCGGTGTGATACGCCGAGCTTTCAAGGCTTCAAACGTGCGGCAGTGTCGAATGACGTCGCTTACGGAGTCCAGACTGTCTTTGCCGATGAGGAACTGGTACACGTCCTCGGCGATCCCTTTTAGAAGATGACCAACTTTGTCCTCTTCTGTCATCTGAGGGTCCAGGGCCTTGCACAACTTCAGGACTTCCTCGATGTACGTCGTGCATGTTTCGCCGGGAACTTGGGCTCGCTGCATTAGGGTTTGTTCCGCACGCTTCTTTTTAGCTGCCGGATCTCCGAAGCACTTCTTGATTTCATCTACGAACCGTTCCCACGTCGTCATGCTTTCTTCGTGGTTTTCAAACCACACTGACGCGGTTCCCTTGAGGAAGAAGGCAACGTTGTTAAGCTGGGCGGTGGCATTCCAGCCATTGAACCGACTTGCGCGTTGGTAAAAGCTGAGCCATCCGTCCACATCTTCCCCTGCTTTTCCGGCGAAGGTTCGTGGTTCGATGTAGGGCTGCCATTGGGAGCTGGAAGACGGCGGCGGGTTGTCGCCGTCGGAAGCCATCTCTGGTGGCAGACCGGCAATTCGGCGACTTCGGCGAAGCTCCACGGATTGCACTTCTGCGGGCGGTTGGTCGTCGTTGTTCGGGGACGCCGTTGTTGTACCCAGCACCGTCCACCAAAAACTGTTACGATGGGGTGCGTTTATTTTACAGATGAATTGATGATAAGGGGCCGCGCCGACACCGAGCCACTACCAAGACAAGCGCACTTCGTTCTCCTCTTCCTCCGTCCTTGCCGTAGCTTTTGCGTAACAATATATTTTGCCTCAAATAGGCCTGAGGTTTCCTTTGCCCTGTATGATGTTGACGTGTATGGCCCCGTGCCACCAGTGCTAGTAGCTTATAGGTTAGGTTAAGTTAGGTTTGGCCGGGCGGTTGAATCGAGTGACAGACAGACGGACAAAGTTTTTCGCGTTTAGGTAGCCCAGAGAACTGTCGTTGACTCGGTGGCGAGTAGGGCGAACGCTGCTTGCGTCGGAGTGAGCGGACGCACGTCGTGTCGGCTCCGGTTTCAACGAATGCTTTTGCAGCGGAAATCACTCGATACCCACAAGAATTTGGTATCCGCAGATTCAACTCGTCACCAGGAATAACCCGACTTTAAGTTCAAGGTGGGGGCTCGACGTTTGACATTCTTGCGGCCGTTGTCGAGTCAGACACACCGGCGGAAGAGCTAGGCCTAACACCTGCCGGCCGCCGCCGCCGCCGCTGGTGGAAACCAAGGAACGGTAGTCGGCGCGTTCGATACGTTCGACTTTCTGACAAGAATGGAGGTCTCTGTGGACGGAGAACTCGTTTCCCGCGAAGAATTTGAAGAAAGCGCAGGATGGAGAACCGTAGGATCAAGGAAGTTAGCCCGCAAACAACCGCTGGTCCTCGGCGCGGAGCCTCAACGAGGCAATAGAAGCAAGAAACATCGTGAGCAACGCCTGCGACAAATAGCAAGATCAAGCCGCAGTACTCAACTACCCCGAGGCAATTATAAGATCATTAGACGAAGAGGCGGCCTCTGATTCGCCGACCATGGGGCCGCCCGATCGGCCACCGGCATTTACCACGCCGCCGAAATCCCAATAGAAGTCCAAGACGAGGACACGATCTATACCAATTTTCAACAGAACATCATCGCAGTGAGCACACCCATCGAGGCGCATGCTGACATATACGAGAAGATCTCCCTCATCATGATCGGCAATCAAATGTTCGAGACCAGTGCCTACGAAAAAAACGCCCGACTGTACGTCCAAAAGAGTAATCCGTGGTATCCCGCTGGACGACACTACCCGGGATATCACAGCTAACGTCATTACGCCAAGGAATCCAACGGCCATCGCTGCAAAACGCCTCAGTAACACAACGACAGTGATCGTTCTGTTCACCGGCCTCCGAGTACCAACGTAACACAAACTTGACGTATATGGTGTGCACTAAAAGTCTTGGAAGTTGTCCTTCAAAAAGACTGACGCAACTTTTGACCATAATGCTTTCAGCTGCGTCATGCGGCGAAAAAAAATGTAGGAAAACCAAGATTAATTACGGCAGCGCGTTATATCTGAATGTACTTTATTCATCGATATACAGATCGTGCGTGTAAAAGGTAAGAATGATAAAGAACACGTGGTCGGAAAAAGACTTACATTAGCAGAGACACACTATGCGAATGTCAAAACGCAAGCTCGAGGTCGCGGGTTCGATCACGGCCGTGGCTGGCGAATGACAAACGGGGCAGAATGTAAAAATGCTCGTTCACTTAGATTTAGGTGCACAACCCCAGGTGGTCAAAATTATTTCGAAGTCACTCACTACGCTTAATAATCACATAGTGGTTTTTCGCTCGTAAAACCAGAGAATTTGTTCTTTTTTAATAAGTGAAAAGAAAAAAGCTAAATATTTTGTGGAAAAACATATTTGCCTTAGTTCGGTTTTGCAACGGCCCATGATGAGCACAGCAATATGAGAAAGGGAAACGTAGTGACACATCTCGCTAAAAGAAAGGGAATGTTTATTGCCAAAATATACGGGGTGATCACTTTTAAGTTTTGCGGAATTTTTAAAATTCGCTTGCTGCAGAAGATTAGGATACGCACGAGCTTGTATACTGCAGCCTTCCGGTTTTTCTATAACCCCCAGTCCGCGTAATTTTGATCACGAGTGTATACGTAGCCTTTCGGCCGCTTGATTATTATGTGTTTCCTCAAGAAAAGAAATGAAAAAGACAAGTAAGCAAGAAAAAAAAAAATGTCGCAGTTTCACCCGAAAGGCGAATTCTAGTCATTGAGATGGATTACTCAGATAGGCGGACATTACTTGCACGAGAAATCAAAACACATTCAAATAATGAAAAAAATCATTAATTACATTTTTAATTAATTTACGGCACATATTGCAATTTACGAAAGTATTTGGTGAGCTTGCAAGGCGTATCCCCTTGGAATGAATTTCCAGATTGACACCACATTGCAGATGTACACCATCAAACGCGCCGCAAAATTGCACTGTTGTGCCACTTACTTTTTTAACAAAATGCTCTTTTATGCATTGAAGCACAAAAATAAGTGGAACGCCCATGTATTTCGTACCACACTTTGGAGAATATCTTGAAACTGGTGTCATCCTGCAGTTTCATTCCAATCTCACCGGCTACAATTCGTAAATTGCAATATGTGCCGTAAAGTAATTAAGTATGAAGTAAATTAGGGAATGTTTGTTAATTTCTGAATACGTGTTTTAATTACTATAATGCTATTAGTGTCATCCTCTTCGGGTAATCCAGCTCCAAGACAAGAAGTACGCTATCGGCCTCAAGAGATTTTTTTTAAACTCCGGAAAACTTAGAAATGGTTACCTCGTATAGCTGTCACTTGAATAAAACCAGAGGAAGACAACCCGAAAACCGAAATGTAGTTCAAGGCTGCTCGCCAACAAGTTCAGGCTGCGTGAAGCTACAGGAGGCCATGCACATAAAATCGAGAGCATTGACAAAGCAAAGCTCAAGTTTACATGCTTATTACAAACATCAAAACAGATAAGTTCAAGTTTACACCGGCAGCGGTTTTACTTCCGTATTCCATCCCCCTCGTTACATGTCTGGCTGCTACAATCAGTGCAAGTATAAATGCTGATCCGCAAGACAAAACTCCCCAAGAACATTTTCCTGGCATTTGGATGCTCAGTGCATGGGATTGTTGGAAACGACGCATTGAGATTAAGCAGGCTTCTAATCACCTTGATTAAATAAATGATTTAGACGGCAAACGCCTAGTGCATAAGAAAATCTCCTGAAGACCCTTTCACACGAAGACAAATTTAAACATCATGGCTTAGCTGAACAAGGTTCTTGCGACTTTTTGCTGCGCTCTGGGCCGTAGGGAAACATACATGGGTGTCGTTTTTCCGTTGAGCTGATGCACAAAGGTGCGCAGCAAACGGGCATGACGGAATATGTATAGCGATAAAACTGTCAAGCACCTTTCGCCAGAAAAGTCAACTTAGTGAACACGTGCGCAGCATCGTTGAAATAACAAACACCAGGCAACGCGACCGCGCTGCACGGAAAGCACGCACATACGCTTCAACAGCTCCGACACAATGGTCAAAAGGTGTCACCACCCTATACGGCGGGAAGTGGCGCTGACATCGAGGCACCCTAGTTGCACCCACAGACCAAATGGAGGAAGGGACTACACCCCCACCACCCAAACGTAGAGCCGAAACCCAGGCTAATGAAGACAAACCCACACGCGCACCAACCGAGCCCAAAATCCTAATGTAATTTCAGCAATCCATAAAAGAATTAAACGAGCGGATGAGTAACTCATCCCGACTGATCTCAGCCCTTACTGAACGCGTAGAGAATACAGCCAAAATTACCCAACAACAAAACGAACAACTTCAACAGCGACACCTCGCAGTGGATTACTCGCCCGCCACCTAGCGGACTGGAACCCATGGCAAGTGTGCAACTCACCTCGTCGCCCATCAGCGTGATACAGCCGGCGACATTCCTCCCCCCACACCTCACCCTAGCTAGAAATCCTGCCTACACGATTTGGTAATGGAATTGTAGAAGCTACGCAAACAAGAAATTGAATATACACCAATACCTTAGGGAAAAAGATAAACCCAATATCGCTCTATTACAAGAGACCCATGGTCTCGCTAAATTGGCAGGCTATCGCTCGATCGGCTATGCCGAAGGGGAGACGACCGCCCTTACCACACTATAGTTAGGCGAAACATTACAGTCAAGCAACACGACACCGAAATTACCAATATAGACAATATCTTTATTGAACTCGTTCCGCAACGCAAGACACACGAAAGTCTCTTCATACTCAACATATACAGCAACCCCAAACACAAGAAGCACAGATTTCTCACGCTCTTTAAATGCGCCCTCAACATCGCTGACAGAAATCCCTTCAAAATCGGAGGGGACTTCAACGCGCCACACACTGCCTGGGGGTACTCTTACGTGTTTCCCAAAGGCAGAGAGAGACCTGTGGTTCGATTTTCGCCAGAAAGAACGAATCTTCCAATGCCGTCAGGATTGCCGATGAGGGCGATTTGCGCAAGATATCACAATAGTTGTGTAATTTTCGGTTAAGCGATCATGGCCACGTTTCAAGTACCGACTTGTTCTCTATACAATCCTGAGTCTTTTAACGCTAAATTCTGTAACCGGCAGCAGGAACTGTCTGTTCTCCACTTTAACATAAGAAGCATCAGAAACAAAGGCGACTGCCTTCATCACTTTTTTACCTCATTAACAACAGAATTTGATGCTTTAGTATTTACTGAAACCTGGTTGCTCACACATGATGACCGTCTTCATTTCAATAACTACGCATATAACGGTCTCCTACGTCCCAGTGGAAGAGGTGGAGGCCTTGCTGTATATGTCAAAAGTTGCTACCCGCATTCTGTTCTTGACGACTGCTCAATAATGAGTCCCAATGTTGAATGTTTAACTGTATCACTGCCCAATATAATTGTCGTGGCAATTTATAGGCCACCGACTGGAAATAAGCGACACTTTCTTGATTTTCTTGAAAAATTGCTTGAAAACTTGAATTCTACCGCTCTTCCATTTGTACTTATGGGTGATGTTAATATAAATCTATTGCATGAGGATCAAAGCACTAGAGATTTCAACACTGTTATTTCATCTTTTGCATCTTCCAATCACATTACTTTGCCTACTAGAATTACCTTTGATACAGCCACCCTTCTAGATGTTTGTGTTACAAGCGTTGCACCATGTAATATTGAATGTGGCTTACTGAGTTCGGACATTAGTGACCATATTCCAATTTTTTGCTTTATCAGCAGAGTGCGCAAACCCAAGGTTACAGTTGATAGATACATAACACGGGAGATAAATGATAAAAATCTGAACAAATTTCAATACCTAGTTCGGAATATAAATTGGGATAACATATACGATATTGGTGACGTAAATAAGACGTACTCAGAATTTATTAGAAAGTTTTTAGACGCCTATAATAATGCTTTCCCACTAACCAGAAGAAGATTAAACAGGAAGAAGTTCAGGAAGCCGTGGATAAACAAAGATTTGCACGCAAAAATTCGCACAAAGAACAAGATGTACCACCTTTTTATTCAGAGTAGGGATCCCAACCTTCTAAAGGAGTATAAACAGTATAGAAATCAACTGAATAAGGAATTAAAGACCGCAAAAACAAATTACTTTATTGAGCGTTTCATAAGAATCCAAAATGACAGTGGTAAAGTATGGAGAGAAGTAACTAATCTAACAAAAGGAAAAGATAATTATAATGTGCTGCACGAGATCAGTACGCCGGATGGAAAGTTATCGGGTTTTGATTTAGCCTGTGCTTTTAATAAGTATTTTGTCAATGTTGGTAAACCACTCGATGATGCACTTGAACCTAACAATGTATTTATTAACACTATTGATTCTCTATCAAAGTCTGTGTTTTTTTCACCCACTTCCTCTCAGGAAATAGTGACTTTAATCAACAAGTTAAAAAATAATGTATCTGCAGGTCATGATGATATAAGGTCGGTTCCCATCAAGCACGTAGCGCCTCTAATATCTGGCGTGTTGTCTCATATTGCTAATCTAATGTTTACTACTGGCGTATTTCCCGATGACCTAAAAATAGCCAAGGTTTGTCCAATATACAAAGGTGGTAATCGAATGGAAATGTCAAATTACCGACCAATCTCTGTGTTACCAGTGTTTTCTAAAGTATTTGAAGGAGTCATCAACTGCAGGCTTGAATGTTTTTTTACTAGACACAACCTGATATCCGTTTCCCAGTACGGTTTTTTGAAGAAAAAATCCACAGAACAAGCCCTACTCGTTATTAAGGATAAAATACTTGAAAATATAGAGCACAAGCACTACACACTTGGTCTATTCTTGGATTTTCGAAAGGCGTTCGACTGCGTACAGCACGGTATTCTCTTACATAAGTTAAATTACTATGGTGTACGTGGTATTACACTTACCTTAGTGCAGAATTATTTACGTCATAGGATACAATATGTACAGGTGAATGACGTTTCATCTAACCGACTGACTGTCACTTGCGGAGTCCCTCAGGGCTCTATATTGGGACCACTATTGTTTTTAATATATATCAATGACATTACCAAACTACCAGGTTCTCATGACATGATTATGTATGCTGACGACACGAACATATTCTTTACAGCCAAATCTCTTGTCCAAGCTGAGGCTATGGTAAACAGGTATTTAGGTGACTTACAATCCTGGCTACAATGTAACATGTTTTCCTTAAATTTATCCAAAACCAGCTATATTATTTTTAGGCCAATTAATACTGCTGATTTCTATAAGGCCAACATTAAATTTGGACCTGTAATAATACAGGAGGTTGATTGTATTAAATTTCTCGGTGTCTGGTTCCACCAGAACCTTTCCTGGAACACACATGTATCAAAATTAGCATCTGAAGTAAGTAAAAGTGTTGGCTGTCTTTACAAAGTAGCTAATCTGGTACCCGTGTGGTTGAGACTGCAAATGTATTATGCGCTTGTATATTCTAAGTTAACCTATTGTATTCTAGTATGGGGAACAACTACGACCACTAACTATCAGAAATTACTAGTACTTCAAAAGAGAGCTTTGCGGTGCATTCATGGTTGTTATGGCAGACCAAAAGATTTTTCCGCGTCTCTGCTGTTTCGCAGTTACGATTTACTTAAAGCGAACCAACTCTACCTTTTTCGTTTGCTGCAGCATATTAAATCCAACAAATTACACACTCAAAACAATACTTTGTCTAATGATGTATACTATTTACGAAAACAAACTCACCGGGTCCCCAAGACGCGTACTAACTATGGCAAACAAAAATTAAATTATCAAGTAACTGCGGCTATTAATAAAATGTCGACAAATGTTGATTTTGATGTTTCATTCAAAGTGTTTAAAAAGGAAACAAAGAAATATCTTACCGATTCTGGTCTCTGTTTTGTATAACACCATTTTTACTGCTGTATGTTCAAATAACTGCATCATGTGACACTTGCAAGAGCAGGTGATTTGCATTTATATTGTTACATTTTTCAGCTATGTGTTTGTGTATTCTGATGTCAGACTGTACAGGGGAGCCGAGGCCTCCGTCAGGCACTCCAGCCTTTAGCCACGGCTCCCTCCTTTGTATGAAAGGGAAATAAACTTCACTTCACTTCACTTCACTCGCAGCAGGAGGGCTTAATTAACTCTCATCACCAATCCTAGTACACCCACACGCGCGGGCACTAGCTCCACTAAAGACTCAACACCCGATCTAACGTTCACTAGAAACACATCCGCAGCCACCTGGCAGAACACACTAGAGGACCTAGGCAGCGACCACTACATCATCGCGATACACGTTCAGGGCGGCCCACGTAAACCCACGGGAAAACAGCTCAAGCTAGTGGATTGGACCGAGTTCCGAGAATCACGCGAGAACCAGGTCCACCGTCCAACCTATCGATGACATAGAATACTGGACTCTTCTTCTTCTTCTTTCTGGGGTTTTACGTGCCAAAACCAATTCTGATTAAGAAGCACGCCGCAGTGGAGGGCTCCGGATTAATTTTGGCCACCTGGGGTTCTTTAACGTGCACTACAAAGCAAGCACACGGGCGTTTTTGCATTTCGCCTCCATCGAAATGCGGCCGCCGCGGCCGGGATTCTATCCCGCGATCTCGTGCTCAGCAGCGCTGGACTCAAACCCTTAAATAGGATGTTAACAACGCCACACAAATTGTACCTCCTGAGGTACACCTCGAAGAGATTGATAGCCGGCTCCTCTACATGTGGGAGGAAAACAATCGCTCAAAAAGAGGTGGAGACAGAAAAACAACAGGAACCCCAGGAAACGCATAGCGCTCCTCGATAAGGAGATGGAGACGTATGCGACACAGCTATGCCGACAACGTTGGGACGAAGCCTGCAATGCAATGGACGAGCAATTAAGTTTAGGTAAAACGTGACATTTTCTCAGATTCCTACTCGATCCAGAATACACCAAATCCGCCCACCGACAAAGCATCAACAAACTCATACACGCATACAAGGGCACAGAGGAGCAATTCCTTAGGGAGGTAGAGCTCAAGTACATCTCTCAGGCTCCACCTCAGCAGCACCTAGACTACACAGGCCAGGCCAACACCACCCTAGACGAGGAATTTACCGAGGCGGATATCCGCGCCGCCTTGCACCAACTCCAAATCTGCCCCAGGCCCCGACACCATTACCTACCACACACGACGTGATCTTGATGACGAATCAATCACGCAACTCACAGAATACATAAACCAATGCTGGACCACCGGCAGCTTGCCCCGCAGTGGAAAAAGGCCCAGGTGATCCTCATTTCTAAACCAGGCCAACCACTAAATACTAACAATCTTAAGCTCATCTCCTTAACGTCATGCATGGGTAAATTTATGGAACACGTTCTTGGACAGACTAACAAATTACCTAGAAGACAATGACCTATTTCCACACACCACATGACTGGCTTACGCAGGCATCTCTCGACCCAGCATACCATGCTGCAGCTCAAACACCACATCATAGACAGCACAGGCCGCTCCACTAAGGCCATTCTCGGCCTAGATCTTAAGAAGGCCTTTGATAACTTCACACAGCACCATCCTAAATCAGATCAACAACCTAAACTTGGGACTTCGCACGTACAAATATATCGGAGCCTTTCTAATAAACAGGACAGCCACCATCACTGTAGGAGCGCTAAAATCGTCCGAGATAACCTTGGGAAGCGCGGGCAACCCGCAGGGTTCCGTGATCTCTCCCATGCTGTTTAACCTCGCCCTTCTAGGCCTTCCGTCACAACTACAGACAATCCCCGGACTCCATCACACTGTTTATGCCGACAATATCACCCTCTTGGTATGCGACGGCAGTGATGGATCCACAGAACAAAGATTACAGGGTGCAGTTGACACAGTTGAACGGTATCTGCAAGGGATGGGATTATCCTCTTCGGCGAAGAAATCCGAGCTACTGCTATATCGCCCTACACTCAAGGGCCGACCACCCAAACAACATCATGAAGTACAGACACACGCCGATATAACACTGACGACAACTGACGGTCTCATCATACCAACCGTGGATAAAAAGTGTTAGGACTGATCATCGAGAGTAAGGGCACAAATGGCGAGACAGTTCGCAACATTGACCCAAAAGTATCGAACACGATGCGCCCTATAAAACGCATCACCAATAAACATAAAGGCATGAAAGAGGCTAGCATCCTCCGCCTGATTCATTCATTCGTACTCAGTGAGATCACGTATACGGCGGCCTAACACCGATGGTTCGTCGCAGAAAAGGCAAAACTCAACAGCCTCATTAGGAGAATACACAAACAAGCCCTAGGATTGCTGCAACATGCCAGCACAGACCTTCTCCTTAAATTGGGCGTTGTACAATACCCTCGAGGAGCTTATCGAGGCCCAACAAATCTCACAATACGAGCGATTGGTCAAGACTAAGTCAGGCCGCCAGATTCTCGAGAATCTTGGCATCTCTTACCACACCCAACGCGGCGACAAACATGACATACCACGTGATATCCGAACTAAACTCACAGTTCCACAAATACCCAAGAACATGCACCCCGAACACAACGAGGGCAGACGCGTCAGTAGAGTCAAAGCCATGACCAAAATTTTTGGTCACAACCAGAAAGTGGTCTTTTGTCGATGCAGAACGCTATCGGGACCGTCACTGCTTCGTATCAGCGGTCGTAGACCACACACACCAATGCAAAACAAGCGCATCAATTGCCACTAGACACCAGTGGCGTAGCCGGAAATTTTGTTCGGGGTGGGGGGGATCGCCTGTTGTATCGCATTTACGTCGTCAATGGCGGCGCTCATGTCGATGTTCCTGGTCGGCAGGTTCTTTGCCAGAGGCAGAGTCACCGCGAACACATGCTCCGCCGCATGCAGGCTCACAAGGAATGCCGGTGACAAAAGTGCCAAAGCTAGACTATTCGTTTGGACTTTCGCGACTGCAATTTAATTTTATCTCCTCTAGAGCCGCGATTACCGGTTCAAACAGATTAACAAATGAAAAAAAAAACTGCATGATGTTTTATTGTGATAGCAATTATATGGACACTTCAAGCGGATTTCTGCCGTCGTCGCCGTGAGGTTCCGTATAAAGTCCAAGGGCGATAAAATCGTCGCCGCGCGCCATATGTGCGAGTGAAAGCGCGCGTGGGATGCGCGCTATCACGAAGAGCGAACTCACGGCGGAGAGGCAACGCGACTTCTGTCGCGCGAAAGGGCGTGGGCGTATGGGAGGGAGGGAGGGAGGGAGGGAGCGGGGGCGACGTTGTGCTGCGGCACCAAATGCCTATCTTGGTACCGGGAGCAAGGAGAACTGGCGACTCAGTCTCGCACGCGAAAGGAGGAAAGCGGAAAGGCAGTGTGGGAGGGAGGGGGGGGGCAGCTTTTAGTCTGCCAACAAATGCGCTTGTACTTTGCCCGCCTGCCGCGGTCTCTCGCACCGTACCTTGAAAGCGATCTCCACACGGCTCTGACCTTTGTATGCGCTGTGCATTCGGCGCTCAGTTTCCATTGAAGCGATAGACCGCACGAACCTTCGCTCACTGCGGCGGCTGCGCTTGCTGCCAGCGTTTTGAAAGTGGTTGTTTGCGGTCATCGAGTGTGCTCTATTCACGTTTGCTTGCGCGCGCTGACACGACGCTTGTTAATTCAGTTAGTAAGCGAATGTGTCCAAGTTTATGCAGCCGATAAAACTACTAACCCTACTCCGAATATAGCTCTCTACTAATTTGCTATCGCAACTGATGCTTTCCCACCCAGCGCGTTTCACCTAAGCCCAAAAGTCGCTGCCTGGCGGACTCAGGACAGATCCAAATTAACATTTCTAGTAAAACGCGTGAGTGGTTAGGAGATTTGCGGAAGAAGTGCGGTGTTGTCTTCAGCGATCCAAAACAGTTTCAGATATCTGTGATGGAGCACGCCGCACAGCGAACTAGGTTGAGGGAGTGGCTGGTGCAACGTGTGTATAGTGCGGCTGGATATTTGTGGCGAACAGCAGCTTGCACTCCATTTGTTTTACCAGCCATCGAGCTGGCACCATCATAACCTTGGCCACGAAGGTGATGCATGTTTATTGCAAGGTCTAGCAGAAATTGCATAATGGTGTAGGCGAGGGTCCTGTCATTTTGGTCCTGAATTGGCACAAAACCTAAAAAAAAAAAAACATTTCTTCGATGTCGTTGGCATCCTTGTTTAGGTACCTTGCACAAAGAGAAAGCTGTTCGATTCCAGGAATATCCGTCGTTTCGTCAGCAAGTACGGAGAAGCAGCCTGCAGCGTTTACTTTTGCAACTAAGCTTTCTTTGATAATTTCACCACAAATTTATATAATTTGGTTTTGTACATCTCGGGTTTAAATACGAGGCATTCCTGGGGCAACTTTCCGAATGGTTCTTCAGATCTATGTCTGCTCGCATGCGAAAAGGCGCTCTGATAATACGAGTATTTTCAGCGGGGGCTTTGCTGAAATCCATAGGACCATTGCCCCTATGGCCACGGAGAGCCAGACCTGTCGGCCGCAAAAAAGAGCTGTCTCAATAAAAAAGTTGTCGCAGTTTCACCTGCAAGGCGAAGCATCAATTGCGATAGCAAATTTGTAGAGCGCTATACGGAGTAATGATAGTAGCTTTATCAGCTGTATAAACTTGGACATACAGCAGCACCGGCAACACGCAGAACTGTTGTCGACGCCGTCGGCGTTTTGCCCACGTTCGCACAAAATGCGTGCAGCGTTGGTGACTGTTGCCGGAGCCTCTGACATAAATAAGTACTTGGTGCCGCAGCTAAACGTCCCCCCCCAACTGCCTTTCGTGCGTCAGAAGAAGGCGCGTTTGCTCTACATATATGGTGATTGTAAAGGAGGAAAGAGACGCCTACTTCTGCAGCCCTTAAGGGAGCACGGCACAGAACGCGCGTTTGTTCTCCGCTGTGCGTTCACTCCCCGTGAAAGCGCGCGTCCCTCGCGCCCTTTCACTCGCACATACAGCGTTCGGCGGCGCGCGGCGACGATTTCATCTCCATTGACGTCATACGGAACCTCACGGCGACGGCGACGGCGACGCCGACGGCAGAAATCTGCTTTGGAGTGTCCATATAATTGCTATCGCAATAAAAACCGTTAACTTTCTTCTGGTTTCTCTTATTTTACTTTGCCTGCCTTGGTTCAGCTGATCGATCACATTTGACGCTTCCTGGAAATGGTTGGAGAAAGTTATCACCTGCCAACTGACAGTCACGCCGATATTTATTATTTAGCATTTTCTTGCGTGTGGAAGATTTCGAGCGCGTGCTTCCATTTCTGGAACGGCTTGGATGTGAGGGCTCCAGTGGGCGCAGGTTGGCCCAAGTTGATAAGACCATTAAACCGAAAAAATTAAATTGAAACTTTAAATTGAAAAACTTAAGCATGCATTTGGAAATGTCAGTGCACCTTTATCTTCACGAGTTCATGAGAACTTTATACCCACAAAGTTTCCGAATTGAAATCCATGCGCTCCGCAGATTGATTGATTGATTGATTTGCTGTAATTGTCTTTCCAAGAAAGAAAGGAGCAGTCACAAAAAGCTACTGCAATGAGTAGCTTGACGGGGTGACAGCCCCCTTAGAATGACAGCAACGCGTACGGACAGTGCGTAGGACAAAAAAAGAAAAGAAAAGAAATGAATAAGATCGGAGAAAATGAAAAACAATATATACACAGGAATAATTATACATGTTGGTAGACGATTTTTAAACATTAGGATAACACGAACCTGATGTAAACAGTTTTGGCTACATTAAACAAATTATGAAATAAGGCAACATAGAGAAAAAGCGGGAACATTGGAAGGATTGGTGCAAATACACGGCAGCAGCGGCGGTGGCGTTTATTGCAAACTCTGTTTATCTTCGTTTCCCAGAAACCGCCGAATCCATCTGATCTGACGTCATGCATTGCGTGAACTGTATTCTGTTTGCGCTCCTGGCGGCCGCCGTGAGATGCCGCGACGCGTCCGCTCGTCATCGAAAAGCCCTTGAAACTTTGTGCTCGGATGGGGATCCCTGCCGGTTATGTGACTCTAGGAGCATGGGCGTTTCACGAAATCCAGCCCGAGTTCGCAGTGTGCGCGCCGAAATGTCTGTTCGAGCGTGAAAAAGACATTGCAAACAAAATCCAGAGTGATGCCCGGCGCCGGTGGTTGTTTTGGTCGACGGTGCATGACAGCACAAAAAAATCTCGGGGGGGGGGGGGGGGGGGGGCTGAAGCCCGGTCATCACCCCCCCCCCCCCCCTCCTTGCTATGCCATTGCTAGGCACGTAGAAACAGCGGAGGAAGTGGCTATCGCGCTGGCCATAGCTCACACCAATGCCTCATATATCATCAGCGACTCGCAAACGGCCGTGCGAAACTACGCCCGGCAGAAACTCGCCCGAGGCATTGCGGATCCTTAACGCAGACAAAACTCATGACGCAGATAAATGCGTACAAATTCTCTGGATTCCAGCCCACATACCTCTAGATCAACCGGAGTGCAGTCCAAACGAGATGGCGCACAACGTGGCTCGAGGTCTCACGTTCCGAGCCGCGTTCGAAGAAGCAGCCACCCGAACGGACTCCTCCGCGGCGGTGTGGTAAGGGGACGATGGGCTCAATAATTTCTGTGACATTACTGAACATTATCGAATGCAAAGGCGTGACTATCCACCGCCTCACCCCAAGCTCAATCGAGCCCAGTCCGTTCAATTGCGGCAGCTACACACACGAACATCCACGAACCCCATCATCACGAACCATATATACCCCGAATTATATACAACCCATATATGCCAGTACTGTAACACCAGAGCCACACTAGGTCACATCCTATGGGCATGTCCAGCATTAATCAGCAATACTGGGGTCGCGGCCTCCAATGAGGGCGTTCGGGCGCGTTGGCGGACTGCGTTGCTAAGTTCAGGCCTGGACCAGCAACTCTGGACGATCCAGCAGGCCGAGGAAGCTGCCGGGAGACACGGTCTCTCCGCTGTCTCCTAGGTGGGAGCCCAGCCCAGAATTCTGCGGGAAATCAATAAAGTTATCTCTCTTAGGTAGCCCAAGAAAGCTTTAAAAATAATTTGATGTCTCGCAGACGGTGTATATAGTAAACCCAGTAAGGCTCATTTTCTTGTGTACTGTCGTAAGCAGTTCGAACTGGTCGGAGATGTCACACAATCGCTCTTTAAACTGCTACAATAAGTCTTTAACGTTTCTTAATCTGCCGTTAAATTTATTTGAAAGACGTGCGATGCAACAAGTTCTCACTTTATATTTCGAGATAGATCAGTTTATTTTGGCCAATCTTGTTTCGAACGCTAGCGCCACGCTAAAGGAAACGCTAAAAAGAGGTTGTCAGTACCGTGTGTCTGCTGGCAACACTTCTTCATTACAAAAGTCTTTGAACTTGGTAAAAGACCACTTACGGTTTTTTGCGTGCGTTCTTATGTGACAGATGACAGTCGACAACATCGGTGACATCGCGCTTGAGGAACTGTTTCCAACAGCGTCCTTCGCCCACCCGGGGTGTGTGCTGCTGCTCTTGTCGGCTCTGATAACGATGCTGCTTTAGGCCCACCGCGATTTATAGTTCCGAGCAAATAAATAAGTGTGCCTATTGATCTTCTCTGAAACATTGATCTTCTCTGCCTATGATCTTCTCTGAAGCAGAAGTACCGCCATTATTTGGTGCGAACTTCGCTTATTCGCCATCGGAGATGAGCTTCCTCTAACCATGCCGCCCACCTTTTCGTCGTAGAGAGAGAGAGAGAGAAATTTATTGAGAAAAGGCAAAAAAAAAAAAAGAACGAAAATGTGCGTGTAGCCCCTAGTCGAGGGCCCCACTGACTTGAGCGGCTCGCTGGGCATGGTCCAGGAGAGCCAGCTGACTGTCCTGTTCCTAGTCCGGAAGCCACGCCTCCCACTGCATTAGAAAGTGTTTCTTTTTGTGAATTTGTGTGTGTTCGCTTGTGGAGGTCTTCTGGCGCACATGAGTGTAATGTGTGCCAATGTAGGCTTTTCGCCACACCACGGACTGCGTATGCTTCGCCATGTATTTGTCTTAGCTTGTGTAGATTAGGATAAGTGTTTGTTTGTAGTCGGCGCCAGTCCGTCGCTTGCCGTCTGGTCAATTTTGGATGGGGCCTGCCAAACTCCCGTCTTTCCTCTCTTTGTTGTTCCAAGATATCTCTCGCAGTCGTTGGAAAGTCCCTACGTGGCTGGTCCGACGCTCGGATATTTAGTACTCGAGCTATTCGGTCCACCTTCGAATTTCCTTTCATGCCTTCGTGAGCCGGGCGCCACGTGAGGCTGTGAAAATTACAGAGCTTATTGCCTATGATCCTAATCACCGCCCGGGGTACCGCCCCTGACAGGAAGAGGCGACATGCCGCCTGTGAGTCGGTGAGGACAGCCGTGGATGTCCCTCTGCATTCGGCCTCCTTCAAAGCTAAAGCTACCGCGGTCGACTCAGCCGTTGCTTTGCATGCATCCGGTTTTAACTGATGCCCCTACTACCCGTTCCTGACACGTGGCGACTGCGACGTGTATGCCACATACAGAGTAACTTGTGTCCGTGTAGTAGACGTCCGGCTTGCCTTCGAAACTCCTTCGCAATGCTCGCACCCGAGCCTCTCGTCTTCTCCTGTGGTATTTCGGGTTTATATTTTTGGGGATTGGTGCCACGCATATACGCGCCCGAATTTACCTATCTAGAAGTAATGTATCGTCTGCGCTATAAAACGGACGAGGTGCATACCCCAGTCTGTTTAGAACAGTTCTCCCTTGTTTGGTTTTGCCTAACCTCTCTCTCTGAGACACAAAAACGGCCGCTGCGTGCTCTTCGAAGGTGTTGTACACACCTAGCTTCTCCATCCGTTCCGGGCTGGTGCTCTGAGGGAGCGCAAGCGCAGCCTTATATGCTCGTCGTATTATAATGTGCAACTGTTTTAATCTCTTGTGCGGTGGTACGGGATGCTATACGTGACACCACTGACGACAAAAGCGTGCACTAGTCTAATTGTCTCGTCCTCCGAAAAGCCTTCTCGACTGCGCTTGACCCTGCATATCATTTTCGCCACATTCATCACCGTGCCCTCCAGCATCTGTATCGCATGCTCCGCGTTGGCTTTCGGTTGAATTCATATCCCCACAATTTCTAGGGTTTGCACTTCGTGGACTTCCTGTCCGTTCCGAGTGAGTTCTACACTCGGCCGGTTTGCCCGCCTGGCATATCTTGCACGCATCCGAACGAACTCAGACTTTTCGGGGGCGCATGCCATTCCCGCGTCCCGTGCGAAAAGCTCTACCTGGTCGATTGCCCATTGCAAAAGGCCGTGTCTTTCACCGTAGGATCCTTGAGTCACCCATATGGTGATATCCGCGTATACGTATATGGCACTTCCTAATCTCGATCGCTTCCCTTTCCAAGTCTGTTGCTAACAATTATGGCCACATTAAAGAGGAGCGGAGAAAGTGGGGAGCCCTGGGGGGTACCCCGGTTCGGCAGCGTGAAAGGTTCCGACCTTGTGGATCTTATTCATATGGTCGCCCTACGATTACACAGGAAGCTCTTTGCGTATTGATATATTCGCTCCCCACAGTCCACTGACTCCAGGCCCTGCAGAATGGCCTCGTGAGATATTGTATCAAAGGCTTTCCGCAAGTCTAAGACCAGCACTACGTTGTCATCTGCCCCAATATGTGGGTGTAGTACCTCCTGCTGTAAAGCTAGGAAAACATCCTGCGCAGATATGTTGGGACGGAAACCAAACATGTTCGCGGGAAAAAGGTCATTTGTCTGTATGTGGTCTGCGAGTCGAGTTTGTACTACTTTTTCAAAGAGCTTTACTGCACAGGAGCTCAGGGATATATGCGTGAGATTTTGTATATCTCGTGGCTTGTCCGGTTTCGGCCGATTTCCATTCAATGGGGATCTCTCCTCCTCCTATCCATAGCTGTTCATTAAAGTAATTGGGGAGCTCCTCCAAACTCTCGTGGCTGAGGTTCCGGATCATGGCATTTGTGATCTGATCTGGTCCCGGTGCCGTGTTCCTTTGAAAGGATTGAACTGCCGCGTACACCTCAGCCACGGTAATCGGGGCGTCCATATCCGGCTGGGGCGGACCCTCGTACCGCTCTTTGCGACGCGTTATGTCACCCTCAGTTGGTCGCACATAAAAATACTTGAGCTTTTGGATCAAGTCCTGTGGGTCGCCTGCGTACTTGCTTTCTTCTTTTTCCTCCTCCTCCTCCTCCTTTATGCGTTTTAGCGTTTTCTGTGCAGCCGTTTTAGTTCCCCTCGGGTTCATCATGCTGCGGAGGACATACCGCGTTTTCTTCGTCCCCAGCGTTCCCCTGAGCGAGTCGCAAAAATGGCGCCAATTCTCCTCATATAGTTCCTGAGCGTACGAATTCGCCTGCTCGGCCAGTTGAGCGATCCTTATCTTAAGCTTGCGGTACATCCTTTGCCTCTTCCATCTTCTGGTCAACCCACAGCGGGCTTCCCATAAGTGCATTAGGTGCTTGCCCACCACGGGGTAATTTTCGGTTGTGGCCACTGTCTTTGTCGCTCGTTTTAACGTGTCCCTAAGCTGAGCTGCACACTCCGCAATGTCCTTGATCGATTATGTCGTGACCGCTGCTCGCGGTATTTTGTCCAGTCTGTCAACCTAGCTTCGGTCACCCTCCGTCTTATTCTCGCAGAGTTTACGGATATGCTTATATATGAAATGATCGCTTCCAAGGTTATCCCCCAGGTTTGTCCATACTGCTTCCTGCTCCCTATTCGTAAAGGTTAAGTCGGGTGATGTGTCTCTGGATACACTGTTTCCCGTTCTAGTGGGCATGTCGGCCTGGTTCAGAAGTGCGAGATCGTATTTTTCCATGAGATGTAGCAGCGTCCGCCCCTTTGCAATGTTAACCCTATAACCCCATACTACGTGTTGCGTGTTAAAGTGCCCTAAAACAATAATCTTATCCTTTGCCGTCGCCGTGTTCATCGTTTTCGCCACTATGCTCCCGAAATCCGCGTGTCGCTCCTTGGGGGGGGGGGGGGGTTGCTGTAAGTATTTAAGATTACCGTCTTAGGCTTACCCCGTTTGTGCGGCCATACTGTAATTCTCTGATGCTGTACTGGTTCCCCCCTGACTGTACTCTACACTCAGCCCCACGTCCTTTTAGCGTACGTGGCTCTCTGAGGGTAGTCCGGATGCTCTTATAAATCATAGCCCTTAAGGCTTCGGCGAAATTTTCCTATCTCCTGTAGGAAAATAATGTCCTTAGGCACTCCATGGCGCCGAATCAATATATTGTGCGAAGTTGGCGTTATTTCTGCTCAACGTGCGGCAGTTCCACTGCCATAACTCATTGTGTTCTTCGGATCTGGTCTTCGGATGCCTAGCCAGGATTGGTACAATCGCTGTGCGTAACCTCTAAGTTCTTGGGTCCTCTCGTGGGGTCCCCCGGACTGTGGCTAGTTCTCTTACGAGTTCCTCCTCCCGCTCCTGTCGCGAGGCATTCCTCCATGTGTCGTTTGAACTTGTGATACTCTGCGAACAGCAATTGCATATTCTGTGCAAATTGCTCTGTTGTTACTGGTTGCGCATTTTTATTGCGATAGCAATTATATGGACACTTCAACCGGATTTCTGCCGTCGGCGTCGCCGTCGTCGTCGCCGTCGCCGTGAGGTTCCCTACAGATAAAATCTTCGTCGCGCGCCGTATGCCCGAGCGGAAGCGTGCGGGGACGCGCGCTATCACGGAGAGCGAACGCACTCAGTCTTCCACGCGCAAGCAAGGAAGCGGGAAGCCAGCGCCGGAGGGAGCGGGGGGGGGGGGGGGCGCACTTCTACTCTGCCAACAACCGCGCTCGTCGCTCGCCCGCACCGTCTCTCATCTCCACACGGCTCTGACCTTTATGCGCCGTGCATTCGCCGCTCAGTTTCCGTTGAAGCGATAGACCGCACGTACCTTCGCCGCTGCGGCGTATGCGCTTGCTGCCAGCGTTTTGACAGTCGTTGTCTGCAGTCATTCGGTGTGATCTATTCATGTTTGTTTGTGCGCGCTCACACCACGCTTGTTCATTCAGTTAGTAATAGTCGGGCCACATTTTCCAACGCACGCTACACATGCAATGCTGCCCATATCGGCAGTGCAGCGCTACAGGTGTGTCCCTTCGCACGCGCTGCCCACGTTAAGCGCTTCTCATCAACACCACCGTTTCACACGCGCCTTCTCGTGGTCATCGAGTCTATCTTCATGTGGGTCTACTTACGCCGCAGCACACCTGCTTACTTAATCAGCTCATGTTTACTACAATTCATATTGCTACCAAAGCCGCTCACCTTACTTCGTATGACATTGCTGTGTTGCTATCGCATTCATTGCTTCGCCCTTAGGGCGAAACTGTGACATTTTTATTTGGTCTGTTGTTAGGTTGTATCTGTGTTAGCTGTGTGTTCTTTGTCACCGTCCTCTTTAGAGCGTCAAGCTCAGCCCTCAACTCAGATAAACTGCTCTTTAAAAGGAGCTTCTACATCTTACGTTATTCGGGGTGCTGCGTAATAGGTGTACTTGGTGTCTTAGGTCTGGCAGCGGGAGACACGACTTGCGCCCAGCTTACCTCATTTTGTTGCGGTTGGCTCTTTGCCAGTGGAGCGCCAAAGGATGTGGCCCGATGTTCACGACCTTGTTGCTTCTGCTGTGGACGCGGTGTCCGAGGTCTGGACAATGATCTGTGTTGATCCCGCTGGTCCACCGAGGCTTGCTCCCTCGACGGCGACCGGGTTAGAGAATGTCCGCGCTGCGCACTTTCCTGGACATTCGGGAAACTCTTGAGTTCCTTGTCCTATGTGTCGAACCAATGCAGGGGCCTCCTCTGGTGGCCACCTTTCGATGGACCTCTTCGAAGCTGTCTGAGAGGTTTGGGGCACTCCCTATCCCCCGTCGGATGCTCTCCACCGCAAATGGCACATTTGGGAGAACAGCTATGTCCGTCGGCTGGTTCTCGCGCTCCGCACACGCGGCAAACGGGAAGGTCGGACTGTGGGCACACGTCTGTGTGATGTCCCACCGCGCAGCAGCTCCTGCAGAACTGCACCGCATTTCTGTATGGCCGGCATGTCTTTTCGCCACCGTAAAAATAAACACATCTTGGCACGAGGTCTCCGAAGAAGGTGATCAGGGCACTCTGAATATCCCAACATTCGAGCGTCCACAATTTCCACCTGCTGTGTGCGAAGCCTCAGATGAGCTTTGAGCGTTGCGGATGGCGTATGCGGCTCGATGCCGTGAATGACTCCAGGCACCGTCCCCTCACCAGCTGCCACGTATGCGTTGATTGGGTGAGGTTGGCCACTAATGTTAAGCGAAATGACCGCCTGTACCCTGCGCGCCGTATCCTGGTCAGGTGTAGAGATGACGGCAATGTTTGACCCCGGCTTGATGCGTAGGATGAAACCATCACTTGGTACCTTTTTTTATCAGGCCTTCATTACGGCTTGCGCAATTTCTTGGCTGTTCACATTTCTTAGGGGTAGACCCTGGTGCGGACGGATAATTATCTTCAGATCCTCTCGGGGTTAAGGCGGCAGCTGCCGTCTTCTCGGACGGGCGCGATGTGCGCTAGGCTTAGCTTCCGCGCCCTGTGACGCGGCTCCTTCGGGCGACTGCTTGTGCTCCTTTGCTTGTTTCGGCTTTTCGCGTAAAGACAGGACCCTCTCCCATCCTGCTTCTATCGCGGCGTCGTCTGTAGGAAAGGCGTCTCGCGTATTACCGCTATCTCTGTCCACCGTGCTATCTTCGTGATGGGGTGACGTGCGGGATGTTCGAATGTCATTAAAGTCCATACCTTCGTCGTTGACAGATAGCCTCGGAATGTGTTGAGCCGATGTGGAAGGCCCCCCGGTGCTAGTGCCTGCCATCAGGGTTGTCGTCGGTGCCGTGATCGCCTTCTCCATGCGCACACCCGCCGGCGTCGCCGCCGCTGCCCTACTCGTCGTTAGGGTTAGCGGGGTCGCCATGTGGTGGAAGTGGGAAAATGGTCGTAAAATGCCGATAACTGGGCCGGTTGGCCCGAAATTGGTGTCGTCGGATTCCGGAGCACTTCCCCGATAAGATGGTCTAAATCTTTGATTGGTCCCTGGAGGTTGGACCCAAAAAACATCGAGAAAGCGGGCGCGATGTGAGCGCGCGTCTATTACGCGTCCTCCCCTTTCGTCGTAGAATCTATATTTTAGGAACTTGTAAACACGCAATCACAGAGACCTGTATCTCCTTATTGCACAAACTGACGGCTACAGATGACACCTTTTCACTCTGCGTGCTTTATGTATTGCGCGCCGTCTGCCACTCGTACCAGACGACATGCGCCGCTGAGCACCGTTGTATCGCGCGCGGCACCGCTTTTGCGTCATGATGTGGAGAAGTGGCGAAGTGGCGAACTACGTACGCTCCAGACGACGGGTCGGTCGGCGCACCTGCTCCTGTAGCCACCGTAATCCGGTTGTTTCTATGGCGACGCGTCTCGTTAGGCCTACGGGCGCCGGAATCGCCGAACGATCTCAGAAATTGGACGCGCTATGCGCACATAACTACTGTTTCAGGTGAGTTTAGAGAAAGCGAAAGCTCATTTCAATAGTTACATAGTAACAGTAAAAAAGTCATCGTTTCGGCTGGCAGCAAATCGGACGCTGCCGCCCGCGGCAAGAAGGCCGTCTCTCTTCTCGATCTTTGTCGCGCTTATAACACTTTCAGTCTGTCGGGGTCATGCCATTTTCAGCCAGTCGTCGATTCCGTTCAGGTGACGTCATTTTCCTCCAATTGTAGGACCCGTACAAGTGGCGTCATGTTCGGCCAATGGGGACGCTCCAAGGGCTCTACTCTCTGATGGCTGCCTTCGTCCGTCGTTTGCTCCTCGCCTGGTAGGCGCTCAGCTGGCTGGAGGGGACGGGTTGTTCTCTGTCACGTCTGTGCAGCAGGTTGTGGCTGCCGACGATTTATTACAAACAAGGAAACATGAACATGTTAAGCGGCATAGCTTAGGCGTTGGAGTCAACAACTAGCCAGCGTTCGATGACAAGCACACGCTCGTGCCATCACGTCCCTTGCATTCGCGCGCGCACTTCGTTGTCGTCTTCTAGCTTCACATGTCAATTCTTCCTCCCTTAGACGAAGTCTCCATAGCGGTCTGGAGGACGCCTAAGTTCAGGTGGTCGCAGTTTCCGGGTGGTTCCTGCTTGTGACGTCGAGGTCGACGGTTGCAAGGAAGTATTGCATTGCCTGTCGAGCGAGTCAGGCCGTTGAACCGCAGAACTCGACGGTGTCTCTTCTGACGTGGTGCCTGAGAGATCGTCTGGTATGCTCCAATCTATCGGTGATTGGGTTGCTTATCCGGTCTGGGTCGTCTTCTTCATGTGGTTGAGGTGACGCCGAACCTTTCCTTGGTCGCTTTTTACCAGCCAGGGTCGTGGTCCGACGCGGCACAGTATTTCGCCTTCAATCCAATCCGGCTTTTTAAAAAAATTGACAGACGAGTACTCTCTCCCCTACATCGAATCGACGTGATTTCGGTAATGTCTCCTGGCTTTCAGGGATTTGTATCTCCGTCTCCCGCTTGAGCAGATCAAGAGGGCATAGAAGTTCTCGCCCGAACATGGCTTTCGCAGGTGTCATCCCTGTGGCAGTGTGTATAGTTGTGTGTTGTCGATACAGGAATCTTGCAAGTCGGCACTGAATTGACTTGTCTGTATCCCTCAGGAGTGCTCTCTTCAGCTCTGCCACATAGCGTTCTGCCTGGCCGTTTGTTGCAGGGTGGTACGCTGGTGATGTTATAGGCTGAATGCCATTTGCCGTGTGGAACTGCTTTATCTAGGTGGAAATAAAGGCTTTTCCGTTGTCGGAGACGACCTTTCGGGGAATGCCAAACGTTGCAAAGACGCTTCGGAGCACATCGATGACAACCGCGGATATTGCTTGCGTCACGTGCCGAACTTCCAGCCACTTTGTGTCTGCGTCCACAAGAACCAAGTAGGTGCGCCCGAGTAGTGGCCCCGCGAAGTCAACGTGCACCATGTGCCATGGTGTCTCGGGACAGTCCCAGGTGGGAATAGGAGCTTTCGGTGGGCTCTTCTGGGTCGAACGGCATTCGCGGTACTGTCGCACTGTTTCTTCGATCACCTTGTCGATTCCCGGCCACAATACGTAGCTCCTTGCGCCCTTTTTCATGGCTACCATGCCTCGGTGACCAGCATGTAGAAGTGCCAGGACGTGACATCGTGCTCAGTCTGGTATGATCATCCCTGATCCAAGTGTGATGTACTCACGATAAAATGCTAGTGCGGTCGCTCTTCGTCGGTAAGGAGCGAACTCCTCTCCAGTGAGTTTTTCCACTGTGCCATTCTGCACTGCCTTGTACAACCTCTGCAGGATGCTGTCTTGTTTTGTCAGACGTGCTATCTCTGTAGCAGTAAACGGAGGTCTCGACAGAGTTTCAAACAACAGTACGTCGCCTGGTGGCCAGGGTTCATCAAGACGTTCTGGTAATGGTAATCGGCTCAACGCATCTGTATTTTGATGGTTCTCGCCATGTCGGTAGACGATGTTGTGGTCGTATGCCGATAACTTGATACACCATCTGGTCATCCGTGGTGAGAGGACTTGAGCCGTTGGCTTTCCTGGACCTAGTATGCCGAGCAGCGGTTGATGGTCCGTGACGAAAGTCACCTTTCTTCCCGCAATATACTTGTGGAACTTGTGCGCTGCAAACCCTACAGCGAGGCCTTCGATGTCCAGCTGAGCATAATTGCGTTCCGCCGACCCTAGCGTCCGGGATGCGAAAGCGATTGGCGCCTCTCTATTCTGGTAATCACGTTGAGACAGAACAGCTCCTATGCCGTATGGTGAAGCGTCACATGAGACGAGAAGCTCCTTCTGTTTGTCGTAGTGTGCCAGTACGATCTGACTGAGAAGCAATCTCTTAAGCTTATCGAATGCTTCTTGATGGTTGGTCTCCCATCTCCACGTGGCGTCCTTCTGCAGGAGCTGGTAGAGACAGCTGGCAATTGTTGCCCTGTTGTTCAAGAATCTCTCATAGAAAGGCAGCATTCCGAGAAATGATTGAAGCGCTTGCTTGCAGTTTGGTGCTGGAGCCTCTGTTATAGCTCGGACTTTCTCTTCGTTGGTGTGGACGCCCGTCTCGTAGATTCGGTGTCCAAGAAAAGAAACTTGTCGCACTGCAAAGCAGCACTTGTTTTTGCCGAGCCGAAGGTTGTACTTGCGCAGCCTCTTCAGGAGTTCTTCCAGTCTCTCGGCGTGTTCCGTGGTGTCTTTCCCACTGATGACCACGTCATCTCAGTACGCGCAAACGCCTGTGATGCCAGATAGCATAGTCTCCATGAAGCGTTGAAAAATGGCTGGAGCTGCAGTGATTCCGAAAAGCAACCGTTTGACCTTGTAAAGCCTTTTCAACGTGTTCAGGGTTAATATTTCTGCTGTCTCTGATGTTACGTGAAGTTTCTGGTAATCCTGTGCCAAATACGGAGTGCTGAAGACCTTGCCTCCCCTCAAGTGGCCGAGGACTTCATCTGTAGTGGGAAGTGGGTAATCTGCCTTCTTCGATACTTGATTCACTGTGCAGCGGTAGTCGCCGCATATTCCTAACGAGCCGTTTTTCTTTCGAACAAGTACGAGGGGCGTTGCCCAATCCAAATGCTGTGCGCAGGCTCGATTATGCCTTGACTTTGCAGTCGATCCAATTCAGCTTCTACAGCTGTCCGCAGCGCAAAAGGAACCGGCCGGGCTTTTAGAAACTTCGGTTTCGCTCCTTCCACGAGTTCAAGGTGTACTTCAGGACCAACGTGTCCTGAGATGTTCTCGTCGAACACAGACTGGTACTTGTCCACAAGCTTGGAAACAATTTCGTCGTCTGATACGTCATTGATACCCGTGATCTGTATACCCAGATGAGGAAACCAGTTGCGTCCAAGGAGGTTATACCCTGCTCCCTTGATGACAACAAGCGGTAATGTCAGGGTCTTGTTCCTGCGCGTTGCATCCACCGTTGCACATCCGAGAACACGAAGGGACTGGCCTGACCAGGTGCGTAAGAGGATGTTGTCCGCCTCAAGCCGTGGTGGGTCATCTGTCTACGTGGACTTCAACGTGGCCTCACTGATGAGTGTGCAGGCTGCACCTGAGTCGACTTCGAACTCTAAGGACTTGCCATGTACGCGTAGCTGACTCATGACCTTCTGCGTGCGGGACGCGTCGATTAAGGTGTTGAGCTCGTAAAGTGCCGCGTCTGGTGAATCCTGTTGAGTCGTGACAGGTGCTGAGGCCGTTGTCGAAGTTCCTTGTGGGGGATATTCGATGTTAATGTTCTTGTTCGTTCTTGCCTCTTTCCGTTTTTTCAGGCACGTCTTTTCAATCTATCTGCGTTTCTTGCAGTAGTTGCAGGAAGCTGTCTGGAACTTGCAAGTGTCCGGACTATGTTGCACGTCACAACGTCAACAGCGTTGTTTCTTCTTTTGGGAAGAGGTACTCGAGTGACCTTGGTTTTCTGTCTTGGAGATGCTTGTGCAGGCTTCATGAATCTCTTTAAATTCCACTTTCACATTTCTCTGGTCTTCGACAGCGTTCTCAGCTCGCAGTGCAATGTCAAAGGCTCTCTTGAATGTCAAGTCCCTTTCCGCGAATAGCCTTTGCTGGAACTGCTCGTTCCGAAGACCGCAAATGAAACGATCACGCAGCATTACCTCAAGAGGCCGGATTGTTGGACTGGCCGCAGTGTCTGCGCTTGTTCCAAAATTGCACTCTGCTGCTAGCCTCTTGAGCGCTGTGACGTAATCACTGACCGTTTCATCGTGCCGTTGGTCACGTCGTTGGAAGCGTGCCCTGCAGAAGACTTCAGAAGGTTGCGGATCAAAATGAGCCTTGAGCATCTCAACTATGTCATCGTAGCTCACTTGGTTGGGCTGCTTGGGTTGAACGAGGGCGCAGACGATGTCGTAAGTCTGTTCTGCGCACAACGTTAGCAGATGAGCACGTTTCTTGGAAGCGTCCGTAATGTCGTTAGCCTCGAAAAAGAACTGTAGCCTCCCATACCAGGATCTCCAGGAGCCAGAGCTGCCACTGAATTCGGGTAGCCGACCAAAGTCAGGCGACGCCATGTCGTTCCGTTCCTTGACGTCGGTGAACTGCCGATTAGTCCAGAGTCTTCCTCGTCGCCAATTGTCACGTCTGTGCAGCAGGCTGTGGCTGCCGACGATTTATTACAAACAAGGAAACATGAACTTGTTAAGCGGCATAGCTTAGGCGTTGGAGTCAACTATAGACGAGAGAACGATCGCCAGAAGGCGCTGCTGCGCCTCCTGACAGCGCCTCCAATGTGGAAATTTCAAGCAGCGCGGTCGCGCCGTAGTGCAGTCTCACCTTTGTTTACATTGTTTCGCCCGCGCTTTCCTTCGCTGCTCGTGCTCACGGCACTCCGTTTTCGAAGGCGGCAGATCGCCTGCTTGCTGAACAGCGATGCAAAGACTGCAGTGCGGTTTCAAGAGGGTTGCCGACGCCAACAGCTTTTTTCGTGGCGGCAACCAAAAAAGGGGAGCCTCTGCTTCCACACGTGTGTAGTGTTGAACAAATTGTGGGCGGTGATGTGACAGTGAAAGCCAAGTGCGTGTCGGAGGTGTCCAACAAGATTGTATACGACACCGAGTTAGTGATACACATCGAGTTCAGTAATTTAGTCACTTTTATTTCTCTATGATGCAGTCACAAAGCGCTCATGCATGCTTGCAGAGATGTGCGGAGACGGTGACGATTGCCGTTGGTTTCCTTGGCAGCTGGGCGCGCACGCACGGTTGCTCTCATTTTGGCTCCCAAGGAGTGGCATCAGCACTGTCAGCACAGAAAGAACACATGCATTAGGCACCAATAAGCCAATAAAATTAATTAACGATGTAAGTACTACATATGTGCAGAATGCCTTATACCATGCTGTATAAATATTTAATGTATATCATGCCTTTTTCAATGCAGATGTTAGAGTCATGGCAACTCATTGCATTATTGAGCAAGGTATCTTGCTCTTGGTCATGGGAAATCACTCGTACAAACTGCTCCGCGAAATGAACCCAGATCACGGTAACCAGCGATTACCTTGAGACCAGCAGCACGAGCGTAAGAATTAGCGGTACATATGCCTCATCAAAGCAAAGCTAGTGTCTCGACGGGCGAATGCCCCGCCGCAGCTAAAGTAAGCTCACACCGATGGCCGGCTACTACACGAAACGAAGATTATTGGCTATTACTTTAAAGCATGCTTGGATATTGTGAACCTAGAAAGCATGGCCAAGCAACAAACATAACGCGCGCATCTCGGGCAGCTGCTTTGCGATCTGCCGCTTACCGACGCATGCGATGACCGCAGCTTGCATTAAATACGGATTGCCACCACACAAAAGACAAGTAATGTGCGGCCCCTTTTGTTTCCTGCACAACTAGGAATTTAAGTTGCAGCGTTTGAAAAAAAAGGATATAATTATCTTGAGCTCGTCTTTGCCGATCGCGAGTGAACGAACAGCACAATCAATTAAATTCGTGGGTTTTACGTGCCAAAAGCACGATATCATTATGAGGCACGCTGTAATGGAGGGTCTCAGGAGTAAATTTGACCACCGGGGGTTCTTGCACAGAAATCAAAGTACATGGTAAGAACTGTATTCTTGCATTTCACCCCCATCGAAATGGCCGGGAATCAAGCTTGCGTCGTCGAGCTTAGCGGCGCTACACGTATGCAATTACCGCTAAGCTAACACGGCGGATTTCACTTTACGATTCAACTACGCGTCACGTCTAAACAAGCGGCCATGCGCTAAATATAGGCACATTACTATTGCGTTTTTATCGAGCGGCCGTGATATTGCACGCGAATGCGAAAGTACGTCACTTACTTGACTCGGAACGGACAGGAAGTCCACGAAGTGCAAACCCTAGAAATTGTGGGGATACGAATTCAACCGAAAGCCAACGCGGAGCATGCGATACAGATGCTGGAGGGCACGGGGATAAATGTGGCGAAAATGATATGCAGGGTCAAGCGCAGTCGAGAAGGCTTTTCGGAGGACGAGACAATTAGACTAGTGCACGCTTTTGTCGTCAGTCGTGTCACGTATAGCATCCCGTACCACCGCACAAGAGATTAAAACAGTTGCACATTATAATACGACGAGCATATAAGGCTGCGCTTGCGCTCCCTCAGAGCACCAGCCCGGAACGGATGGAGAAGCTAGGTGTGTACAACACCTTCGAAGAGCACGCAGCGGCCATTTTTGTGTCTCAGAGAGAGAGGTTAGGCAAAACCAAACAAGGGAGAACTGTTCTAAACAGACTGGGGTATGCACCTCGTCCGTTTTATAGCGCAGACGATACATTACTTCTAGATAGGTAAATTCGGGCGCGTATATGCGTGGCACCAATCCCCAAAAATATAAACCCGAAATACCACAGGAGAAGACGAGAGGCTCGGGTGCGAGCATTGCGAAGGAGTTTCGAAGGCAAGCCGGACGTCTACTACACGGACACAAGTTACTCTGTATGTGGCATACACGTCGCAGTCGCCACGTGTCAGGAACGGGTAGTAGGGGCATCAGTTAAAACCGGATGCATGCAAAGCAACGGCTGAGTCGACCGCGGTAGCTTTAGCTTTGAAGGAGGCCGAATGCAGAGGGACATCCACGGCTGTCCTCACCGACTCACAGGCGGCATGTCGCCTCTTCCTGTCAGGGGCGGTACCCCGGGCGGTGATTAGGATCATAGGCAATAAGCTCTGTAATTTTCACAGCCTCACGTGGCGCCCGGCTCACGAAGGCATGAAAGGAAATTCGAAGGTGGACCGAATAGCTCGAGTACTAAATATCCGAGCGTCGGACCAGCCACGTAGGGACTTTCCAACGACTGCGAGAGATATCTTGGAACAACAAAGAGAGGAAAGACGGGAGTTTGGCAGGCCCCATCCAAAATTGACCAGACGGCAAGCGACGGACTGGCGCCGACTACAAACAAACACTTATCCTAATCTACACAAGCTAAGACAAATACATGGCGAAGCATACGCAGACAAATGTCCGTGGTGTGGCGAAAAGCCTACATTGGCACACATTACACTCATGTGCGCCAGAAGACCTCCACAAGCGAACACACACAAATTCACAAAAAGAAACACTTTCTAATGCAGTGGCTTCCGGACTAGTGGCTTCCGGCTTCTGTCCTGTTCCTAGTCCGTGGCTTCCGGACTAGGAACAGGACAGTCAGCTGGCTCTCCTGGACCATGCCCAGCGAGCCGCTCAAGTCAGTGGGGCCCTCGACTAGGGGCTACACGCACATTTTCGTTCTTTTTTTTTTTGCCTTTTCTCAATAAATTTCTCTCTCTCTCTCTCTACGACGAAAAGGTGGGCGGCATGGTTAGAGGAAGCTCATCTCCGATGGCGAATAAGCGAAGTTCGCACCAAATAATGGCGGTACTTCTGCTTCAGAGAAGATCATAGGCAGAGAAGATCAATGTTTCAGAGAAGATCAATAGGCACACTTATTTATTTGCTCGGAACTATAAATCGCGGTGGGCCGAAAGCAGGATCGTTATCAGAGCCGACAAGAGCAGCAGCACACACCCCGGGTGGGCGAAGGACGCTGTTGGAAACAGTTCCTCAAGCGCGATGTCACCGATGTTGTCGACTGTCATCTATCACATAAGAACGCACGCAAAAACCGTAAGTGGTCTTTTACCAAGTTCAAAGACTTTTGTAATGAAGAAGTGTTGCCAGCAGACACATGGCACTGACAACCTCTTTTTAGCGTTTCCTTTAGCGTGGCCCTAGCGTTCGAAACAAGATTGGCCAAAATAAACTGATCTATCTCGAAATATAAAGTGAGAACTTGTTGCATCGCACGTCTTTCAAATAAATTTAACGGCAGATTAAGAAACGTTAAAGACTTATTGTAGCAGTTTAAAGAGCGATTGTGTGACATCTCCGACCAGTTCGAACTGCTTACGACAGTACACAAGAAAATGAGCCTTACTGGGTTTACTATATACACCGTCTGCGAGACATCAAATTATTTTTAAAGCTTTCTTGGGCTACCTAAGAGAGATAACTTTATTGATTTCCCGCAGAATTCTGGGCTGGGCTCCCACCTAGGAGACAGCGGAGAGACCGTGTCTCCCGGCAGCTTCCTCGGCCTGCTGGATCGTCCAGAGTTGCTGGTCCAGGCCTGAACTTAGCAACGCAGTCCGCCAACGCGCCCGAACGCCCTCATTGGAGGCCGCGACCCCAGTATTGCTGATTAATGCTGGACATGCCCATAGGATGTGACCTAGTGTGGCTCTGGTGTTACAGTACTGGCATATATGGGTTGTATATAATTCGGGGTATATATGGTTCGTGATGATGGGGTTCGTGGATGTTCGTGTGTGTAGCTGCCGCAATTGAACGGACTGGGCTCGATTGAGCTTGGGGTGAGGCGGTGGATAGTCACGCCTTTGCATTCGATAATGTTCAGTAATGTCACAGAAATTATTGAGCCCATCGTCCCCTTACCACACCGCCGCGGAGGAGTCCGTTCGGGTGGCTGCTTCTTCGAACGCGGCTCGGAACGTGAGACCTCGAGCCACGTTGTGCGCCATCTCGTTTGGACTGCACTCCGGTTGATCTAGAGGTATGTGGGCTGGAATCCAGAGAATTTGTACGCATTTATCTGCGTCATGAGTTTTGTCTGCGTTAAGGATCCGCAATGCCTCGGGCGAGTTTCTGCCGGGCGTAGTTTCGCACGGCCGTTTGCGAGTCGCTGATGATATATGAGACATTGGTGTGAGCTATGGCCAGCGCGATAGCCACTTCCTCCGCTGTTTCTACGTGCCTAGCAATGGCATAGCAAGGAGGGGGGGGGGGTGATGACCGGGCTTCAGCCCCCCCCCCCCCCCCCCCGAAATTTTTTCGTGCTGTCATGCACCGTCGACCAAAACAACCACCGGCGCCGGGCATCACTCTGGATTTTGTTTACAATATCTTTTTCACGCTCGCAAAGACATTTCGGCGCGAACATTGCGAACTCGGGCTGGATTTCGTGAAACGCCCATGCTCCTAGAGTCACGTAACTGGCAGGGATCCCCATCCGAGCACAAAGTTTCAAGGGCTTTTCGATGACGAGCGGACGCGTCGCGGCATCTCACGGTGGCCGCCAGGAGCGCAAACAGAGTACAGTTCACGCAATGAGTGACGTCAGATCAGATGGCTTCGGCGGTTTCTGGGAAATGAAGATAAACTGAGTTTGCAATACACGCCACCGCCGCTGCGGCCGTGTATTTTGTTGTGTCTGGCGGTCCCTCGGGACAAAGGAGGCCTGCACCGACTCAGACGCGCCAACCTGGCGCCCTTTCTCGCGGCCGAGAATTGTGACCTGCCATCTTGGCCTTCGAAGGCCAAGATGGCAGTGACAAAGATTGTTCAGACAGCGCTGAGAGGGCTGTGGTGCCCGTCGTTAACGGAAATAGTGACAAGCGCGAAGAAGCACTTGTTCCGCCGTTTAGCGAGGCTGTTTCGGAAGCAAGGGCCGACTTCGAAGGCCAGCGAGAAGTTTTGCATGCTATCGACGGCAGTGATGGAGCTAGGCCAGCTGAAGATAGACTTGATGACGAGCTAACATGCTCAAAGATCAAATCTGGTTATGCTCTATTAGAACGGCAGTCGCACTGTGAAACCAAAAAGGGTAACGAAATTTCAAGTGCGTGTGCCGATGCCGCAGGCTCTGCGAAGCATGCCAAACGAAAAAGGCGTAAGCGCAGGACGAGAAAAGCGAACGCGGTGGAGGCGCTTAGAGTCAAACTTGCGAAGCGCCAAGGCGACATTAGTAGATGCGCTGAGGTCACGATCCAGCCAGAGACGGCGAAAAAGCAACGGAGGACAAACCCCAAGCTTAGGCGTTTCCTAAGATCGGGGATCGGCATGACACGCGTCGCGAAACGGAGAGTTTCCCGAAGACTCAGGTGTAGTGACCGTCACCTGACCGCAACGCGTAAAGTGCACTGTAGACAGAGGGATGGTAACTGTCGCCTAACCGCCTCGCGTACAGTGCATTGTAAGCAGAGGGACAAAGGGAAGCGTCCTGTAGGCTGTTACAATGGCCGATCACTCGCGGGGGAAAAGAAAAGTGTCTGCCTAGCAGATAATGGGACAGTGCGCGCACGGGTCTGTCAATGCATCCTCCTCCCAGTACTTGGAAGCGGCTGTTCGAAAGTCGCAGCTACAAGGTGTGTCAGGCAAATTAGTGGGTTTTGCCGTCTTCGCGACGACACCTTGCGAAATCCCCGGAACGCGCGACCCCCTCGAGTGCGTTTGAAAGTAAGGGGTGCGTTTGGGGCCCGAGAATAAAGTGAACAAGGAAGACGGGTGGCAAATTTTTCTTCTTTTGTATTCTGTCTGCCGGAGATTAGTTGAGTTTTGAAAGTTTGACAGGCGTAAGGAATGCCGCAGTTGTTTGTTGTTGACCTTTCCGGCTCAGGTTAGACCCACGATTTAAAAGGGGAGTGTGTACGCGGCGACAGATAAAGAATTGAATTGCAAACCAGGTGTCAGCCATAGGCTTAGTGTCAGGGTTGCAATAGTTTAGAAGGTCACGCGCAGGTTGCGCAAGTTGATGACCTGAGCTTTTGCGCGAGTTAATGACGCGCCGTGTTTTGTTTGGGATTTTCTTTCGGGGCACGTTTTGTAGTTTGCGTTCATTGTCTTTCATTTCTTTGGGGATATGTTGTGAGCGACTTTTATGTCTTGGGAACCGTTGGTTAAGATAGGGCCATCTGCTAAGATAGACCCATCTGCTCAGATCGAGCTTAGCATTAAAGCAGCACAAGTTCGAAATGCGCTGGGGCAAATGCAGAATAAGTAAGGCCTTGTGAGCCAATTTGGGCACGTGGTAGATGGTCTTCCTATTTGTTGATTTGGCATTTTCGGTATTAGGTAAGGATTACGTAGCTTTTTCGTGCTAAGTGTTACGGAATGTGAATTAGTGAAGGCCAGTTCTCCCTTCGCCTTCCTGATCTGTGGAAGCTCTAATTCATAATTACTTAGCTTTATTACATAAACCCAGTTGGTGTCTATTTGCGAAGACACATCATAGGAAGTTTTTTGGTACTTGTCCGGATCAACGCGCACTTGGTGTTTCAGGGTTTTCTTTAGATAGGGGGCAGTCAGATTTTTGGAATTGGTAAAGTCTGGCGATGAGAGTGGCTTACAGTGGCGCTTGCAGTATTGTGTGTGGCTGACAAAGGTCGCTCCTTGGAGCTTGTCATTTCTGCAGCCCAGTCAGAGCCCACCTATGAAGAGGCCTTTGGCGGGAAGATCATTATTCCTGGAAGCAGCCGCCCCATGGCTTTGAGCGAAGCAGGCATCACACCGACCGAGCTGCATGGAACAACTCGACCTCCCGATGCATCATCTGGCGGCGGGGGTGCTGTTGTGTCTGGCGGTCCCTCGGGACAAAGGAGGCCTGCACCGACTCAGACGCGCCAACCTGGCGCCCTTTCTCGCGGCCGAGAATTGTGACCTGGGACTGAGGGATTAGCAGTTGGTCTCCAGGCTACCTCATGCGTCGCTAAACGGCAGCGTCGCCCTTTGGTGCGGTTCCGTGAATTACCAGCGCCGCCCGAACCACGACGAGGTCCGGCGTCGATTGCGACGCGCCAAACTGGCGCCCTTTCGAGACAGCCACCGCCCTACCTGGTTCCACGAACTGACCGCTATGGAGAGGCGAATCTTGAAAGGGGCCCGTGTCTGGCAATCCCGGGGGAACGACATCAACGTTCGGTTCCCAAGGTGTCAACCGCTGCCTGTGTTCGGGGGCGACCTAACAAGATTGGAGGCGGAGCCCGGCGGGAAACGACGACACATCACGTGCGGGATATGGCCACCTGATCCAAGATGCTGATTGGCTAAAAGAACTACAGTGTATTCCCTCGTTGAATGAAAGAGGGAAACGAAAGGGATAAAACAGGGGACTTGAGTGTTGTGAAAGGCCAAGGCCCGTGGTGACATCGTACTCTTGGTGCTCATCGACATCAAGGGAGCCTTCGACGGCCTGCCCCACCCAGTCATCCAGCAGGCCCTGGACCTCCTCGGCATTGGGGGAAACCTGCGGTGCTTCATCACGTCCTTCTTGAAGGAACGCACACTCCAGGTACGTGTGGGGAAAGCGAAGAGCTCTCCTCGTGCAGTGGCGGCAGGCGTTCCGCAGGGGTCTGTGGTGAGCCCCTTCCTGTTCAACCTGGCCATGGCTCGGCTGCCTGCCGCCCTGCCGATCGACCCTCACTTTCCTGTCGAGTCCTCGATCTATGCAGATGACATCGCCCTGTGGGTCCGAGGACGACCGCAGCACCTTCGCAGCGCACGCAAGGCCCTGCAGAGAGCCTTGGACACTGCAGCGGCCTACCTGAGCAGCATCGGCCTGGACATCTCGGCGAAGAAGACGGAGGCCATGCTGCTCCACCCGCGAGCAGCCGCTCGCCGCCAAGCTGCCCGGCTGCACCTGCAGGACGTCGCCATCCCCTGGAGCACGGCAGTCACATACCTGGGGCTGCGCATTGACCACCGGCTCACCTGGCTGCCTGCTGCCAAGGCCCTGCACGCGCAGGTACTCCGGGTCCGCAAGGCCGTCTCGCAGCTCCTCGCCCGCGGACAAGGCTGCACAACCAGGTGGGCCTTGCAACTCTTCGATGCAGCAGCCACCTCACGCCTGCGGTATGCCCTCCCACTGGTGGCGCTACCACAACCCCGCCTGAAGAAGCTGGAGCTGCAACACCGGGCAGCTGTTCGGCTCTGCCTAGGTGTTCCGCGCAACTCGCAGGTCGCTGCCACCCTGGCCGAGGCTGGAGCGTGGCCCTTGCCGCTGCTGCTCCTACAGCAGGGCCTGCGGCACATCGACCGACTCCACCATGCTGAAGACGGCGGTGGCCTGTTGACCCGCTTGCGCTCACGGCCTTCATCGCAGATGGGGCGGCTGTGCTGCCTGTACGAGGAGGTGATCGGGAACCCCCCACCCAACACAGTGCAGCTGCCCCCACCCCAGAGACCTCCCATCGCCATCACCACGGAGCTACCAGGCATCACCAAGCGGCGATCACCGACCTGCGCATTGCAGCAGACGGCGGCCTCACTCCTTCACGAGGACCTTGAGGGCCACCTGCAGGTATTCGTCGATGGCTCCGTGGTCCCCGACACAGGCTCGTCGACGGCGGCGTGCATCATACCTGCCCTGCAGAAGAGTAGGCAGTGTCGCCTTCCAGCCCATGCGAGCTCCACAGCAGCGGAGGTAGCAGGCCTCCACCTTGCTGTCGACCTGCTCACAGAGGATCCCCCAGAGACTCCAGCAGCAATCTTCTGCGACTCCAAGGCAGCCCTCTTGAGCCTGCAGAGGCCGGAGAGGGCGAGCCTGGGGGTCGCTCTCCTCTCAACGCGACTGGCGGCACTACAGGATGCAGGTTGCCCGGTGTCCCTGCACTGGATCCCTGCTCATGTAGGCATCCCGGGCAACGAGGAGGCCGATGCCTTAGCCAAGAGTGCCCACCACGGTGACGTCCCCTTGAGTGCAGCAGTCACAGCCGCGGACTTCACGAGGCTCCGGCTTCAGCGGCACCTCCAGGTGTCCCATCCTGACAAGCGCGTGTCCTTGGGACGCCCCCCACGGCAGCTACCGCAACGCGGCCTTGCACGGAGGGAGAGTTCGCTGCTACTCCGGCTGAGAATCGGCTGTTGCTGGACAGCCGCACGACGCCATCGGCTTGGCCTCATCGCCTCACCTGCCTGCGCCTCCTGTGGTGAGCCAGAGACACTGGAGCACCTCCTGCTGGCCTGCCCTGCACACAACCAACCCCGTGGAATGCTCCTGCAGAAGTTTCGCCGCCTTGGACTTCCCATCACACGACAGGAGGACATCCTCTTCCCCCGTCGAAACCACCTCCCGGCCCTGCTCAGCGTAGTTGAGTACCTGGACTCGTCAGGGCTCTCAACTACTCTCTAACACCGCCAGCACACATGGATGACCTTGCGGCCATCCATGGGTGCTGGCTCCTTTCTTTGCAGGCCCTCCGGCCCTGCCCCACCACCCAGCCTTGGACTGGCTGACCACACCAGGCCAGACGCGAGCTGTCAAGGCCCTACCCTCCGGATGGCGTGACCCCGTTCCTGCCCGCCGCTCTGCTTCGCCCCTGCCATGGCGACACCAACACCTTCCTCTACACCCTCCTTTTCTCCCACTCTCCCCTCCCCGTTGGCGCTGAGCCGTGCTCCCTCAAGGGCTGCAGAAGATAGCGCCAACCCCTTCCTTTCCAAATGAACCACTTAGTAGTAGTTGTGAGAGACGCTTGAGGCTTGACCATGTAGAGCACGCTTGACGATGTAGAGCACGCTCGACCATGGAGAACGCTCGGAGATGTAAACGCTACCACATGCAAATATGTTAGCACGTAGACGGCTCCAATATCATGGAGCCCATCTTGTAATATACCATGTACAGTGTATATAAAACAATTTTCTAATCTCCCTGGATAACTCCTCCTCTTGGCACCTGGCACGGCATCATACATGGAACCTTCGGGGCCGCTCGGACCATCGACATTCGCAACAGTGGCTGGCAGCTTATGGGATCGGCCTGCGTTGGCTACATCGGTGTGGTGAGTGCTACGTGTTTGCTTCTCTTTTCGCCACACTCATTAGCGCAGGTGACTAAGTCGGTAATGGTGGTTTGGTGTTGTTAGTGATTTTGTCTCACAGACCAAGAATACAGTGTCTCGTGGGCTGAATTACTAGTGGGCAAGAAACACAGGGTGCACTGTAAATACGGATAAGTTTGAAATCCAGGAACTCCTCAAAAGTTGTGAGCCGATGGGCATTTCGGTTGGCCTGCGGTAGGCAAAAGTCAACAATTGGAGCTTTTACAGCATCAGGAAGTGAATTGGGAGAAGGCCGGAGAGGCCAGGAAAATTGTTTCATAAGGAAGGAACGAAGAGAGAAATTCTGCGATCTCCTCATGGTAGCGATAAGGACGGGCTTAGTGCCTGAGTTTGCGCTTCATGTCGCCAGAACTCTCTAGTACAAGTAGGTAGTTGCTAGGAGAGTAACTTTGTGTTTTCTGGCGGGCACCATTTTGGGAAATTCACCTTCTTTAAATAGCGAATTTTAGGAAGGGTGAATTTTGAAGGCAAACGAGATCGCTATGGAGAAATTCAGAGTGCAGGACCTCCTTCTAATTTGCGAGGAGTTAGGCATTTCGGTCGACTCCGCAAAACCGAAAGAAGCGGTTCTCGACGTCATGAAGGTAGAAGAGGTGACGGTCGAGGAAGCTGATGAGGCTTGGGAGACAATTGAGGAAAGAAAGCAAAAGGCAGAGGAGTGCAGGAGGCGCGATCTTGAAGCTGTAGAGAGGCGCGAGCGTGAAGAAGCAGAAAGGCGCAGGCACGATGCCGAAATTCGCAAGAGGCGCGAGCAGGAAGCAGCGCAACGGCACGCTCTTAGGATGAAAGAGCTCGAACGGGAAAATCAGATGCTCAGATGGCGGACAGCGCGACGCCAGCTCCACACTTTCGAGACAGACGAGGGTATTGGTAATTTCCTCGCCGGTTTTGAACGAGTGTGTGAGAAAGAGGGTGTCAGCCGGGACTCGTGGGCCGAGCGATTAGGAGCGCTTCTCCCGTTTAGTGTCGGTGCGTGTTTCATGTATTGTTTGTCCGAGGAGAAAGCGCGCGACTACGACAGGGCTAAGAGGGTTTTGTTCAGGCGATTTGGGGTAGCATGGCAGGCCGACTTCGAAGGCCCAAAAGACAGTGAAAAAGCCGAGCCTGTCGAAGGTAACATTAGCACTGAGATGACTAGTGTAGAAAGCTTTGGAAAAGGTGTGATGCAAGTGGCACACACACAAAGCGAAGAGAGCGGGGGACCACCCGAACCAGAAACGGAAGGCCCTTTAGGCCAAGTGCGTACGGCGGCGGCAATTTCGGCCAGCCTGCCAGACAAGGTCACGCATTGCTTCTCGAATAGGTCGGAGCAAATGCTGAGGGAACCGGGAAAATCAATCTCCAGCAAGGGAGCTTTCAGGGCAAAAGCACGTGAGGAGACTCAGAGACTGATAGGCTTATTCCCTATTGAGCAGCGGTCACAGGACCATGGAGCGATTCCAGAGGCAGCTAGCTGTAAGCAGTGATGAGTTAGACGTGTTAGTAGCCGGAAGCGAGGTGAATGCGGTCACCGAAGAGAGCGGTGGTTTTCCCGCCCTAGAACCAGGGGCCGACTTCGAAGGCCAAGATGGCAGTGACAAAGATTGTTCAGACAGCGCTGAGAGGGCTGTGGTGCCCGTCGTTAACGGAAATAGTGACAAGCGCGAAGAAGCACTTGTTCCGCCGTTTAGCGAGGCTGTTTCGGAAGCAAGGGCCGACTTCGAAGGCCAGCGAGAAGTTTTGCATGCTATCGACGGCAGTGATGGAGCTAGGCCAGCTGAAGATAGACTTGATGACAAGCTAACATGCTCAAAGATCAAATCTGGTTATGCTCTATTAGAACGGCAGTCGCACTGTGAAACCAAAAAGGGTAACGAAATTTCAAGTGCGTGTGCCGATGCCGCAGGCTCTGCGAAGCATGCCAAACGAAAAAGGCGTAAGCGCAGGACGAGAAAAGCGAACGCGGTGGAGGCGCTTAGAGTCAAACTTGCGAAGCGCCAAGGCGACATTAGTAGATGCGCTGAGGTCACGATCCAGCCAGAGACGGCGAAAAAGCAACGGAGGACAAACCCCAAGCTTAGGCGTTTCCTAAGATCGGGGATCGGCATGACACGCGTCGCGAAACGGAGAGTTTCCCGATGACTCAGGTGTAGTGACCGTCACCTGACCGCAACGCGTAAAGTGCACTGTAGACAGAGGGATGGTAACTGTCGCCTAACCGCCTCGCGTACAGTGCATTGTAAGCAGAGGGACAAAGGGAAGCGTCCTGTAGGCTGTTACAATGGCCGATCACTCGCGGGGGAAAAGAAAAGTGTCTGCCTAGCAGATAATGGGACAGTGCGCGCACGGGTCTGTCAATGCATCCTCCTCCCAGTACTTGGAAGCGGCTGTTCGAAAGTCGCAGCTACAAGGTGTGTCAGGCAAATTAGTGGGTTTTGCCGTCTTCGCGACGACACCTTGCGAAATCCCCGGAACGCGCGACCCCCTCGAGTGCGTTTGAAAGTAAGGGGTGCGTTTTGGGCCCGAGAATAAAGTGAACAAGGAAGACGGGTGGCAAATTTTTCTTCTTTTGTATTCTGTCTGCCGGAGATTAGTTGAGTTTTGAAAGTTTGACAGGCGTAAGGAATGCCGCAGTTGTTTGTTGTTGACCTTTCCGGCTCAGGTTAGACCCACGATTTAAAAGGGGAGTGTGTACGCGGCGACAGATAAAGAATTGAATTGCAAACCAGGTGTCAGCCATAGGCTTAGTGTCAGGGTTGCAATAGTTTAGAAGGTCACGCGCAGGTTGCGCAAGTTGATGACCTGAGCTTTTGCGCGAGTTAATGACGCGCCGTGTTTTGTTTGGGATTTTCTTTCGGGGCACGTTTTGTAGTTTGCGTTCATTGTCTTTCATTTCTTTGGGGATATGTTGTGAGCGACTTTTATGTCTTGGGAACCGTTGGTTAAGATAGGGCCATCTGCTAAGATAGACCCATCTGCTCAGATCGAGCTTAGCATTAAAGCAGCACAAGCTCGAAATGTGCTGGGGCAAATGCAGAATAAGTAAGGCCTTGTGAGCCAATTTGGGCACGTGGTAGATGGTCTTCCTATTTGTTGATTTGGCATTTTCGGTATTAGGTAAGGATTACGTAGCTTTTTCGTGCTAAGTGTTACGGAATGTGAATTAGTGAAGGCCAGTTCTCCCTTCGCCTTCCTGATCTGTGGAAGCTCTAATTCATAATTACTTAGCTTTATTACATAAACCCAGTTGGTGTCTATTTGCGAAGACACATCATAGGAAGTTTTTTGGTACTTGTCCGGATCAACGCGCACTTGGTGTTTCAGGGTTTTCTTTAGATAGGGGGCAGTCAGATTTTTGGAATTGGTAAAGTCTGGCGATGAGAGTGGCTTACAGTGGCGCTTGCAGTATTGTGTGTGGCTGACAAAGGTCGCTCCTTGGAGCTTGTCATTTCTGCAGCCCAGTCAGAGCCCACCTATGAAGAGGCCTTTGGCGGGAAGATCATTATTCCTGGAAGCAGCCGCCCCATGGCTTTGAGCGAAGCAGGCATCACACCGACCGAGCTGCATGGAACAACTCGACCTCCCGATGCATCATCTGGCGGCGGGGGTGCTGTTGTGTCTGGCGGTCCCTCGGGACAAAGGAGGCCTGCACCGACTCAGACGCGCCAACCTGGCGCCCTTTCTCGCGGCCGAGAATTGTGACCTGGGACTGAGGGATTAGCAGTTGGTCTCCAGGCTACCTCATGCGTCGCTAAACGGCAGCGTCGCCCTTTGGTGCGGTTCCGTGAATTACCAGCGCCGCCCGAACCACGACGAGGTCCGGCGTCGATTGCGACGCGCCAAACTGGCGCCCTTTCGAGACAGCCACCGCCCTACCTGGTTCCGCGAACTGACCGCTATGGAGAGGTGAATCTTGAAAGGGGCCCGTGTCTGGCAATCCCGGGGGAACGACATCAACGTTCGGTTCCCAAGGTGTCAACCGCTGCCTGTGTTCGGGGGCGACCTAACAAGATTGGAGGCGGAGCCCGGCGGGAAACGACGACACATCACGTGCGGGATATGGCCACCTGATCCAAGATGCTGATTGGCTAAAAGAACTACAGTGTATTCCCTCGTTGAGTGAAAGAGGGAAACGAAAGGGATAAAACAGGGGACTTGAGTGTTGTGAGAGACGCTTGAGGCTTGACCATGTAGAGCACGCTTGACGATGTAGAGCACGCTCGACCATGGAGAACGCTCGGAGATGTAAACGCTACCACATGCAAATATGTTAGCACGTAGACGGCTCCAATATCATGGAGCCCATCTTGTAATATACCATGTACAGTGTATATAAAACAATTTTCTAATCTCCCTGGATAAATCCTCCTCTTGGCACCTGGCACGGCATCATACATGGAACCTTCGTGGCCGCTCGGACCATCGACATTCGCAACAATTTGCACCAATCCTTCCAATGTTCCCGCTTTTCTCTATGTTGCTTTATTTCATAATTTGTTTATTGTAGCGAAAACTGTTTACATCAGGTTCCTGTTATCCTAATGTTTAAAAATGTTCTACCAACATGAATAATTATTCCTGTGTATTTATTGTTTTTCATTTTCTCCGATCTTATTCATTTCTTATTCTTTATTGCGATAGCAATTATATGGACACTTGAACCGGATTTCTGCCGTCGGCGTCGTCGTCGCCGTCGTCGCCGCCGTCGCCGTGAGGTTCCGTATAGATAAAATATTCGCCGCACGCCGTATGCCCGAGCGGAAGCGTGCGGGGACGCGCGCTATCACGGAGAGCGAACGCACTCATTCTCCCACGGGCAAGCAAGGAAGCGGGAAGCCAGCGCCGGAGGGAGCGGGGGGGGGGGGGCACTTCTACTCTGCCAACAACCGCGCTCGTCGCTCGCCCGCACCGTCTCTTATCTCCACACGGCTCTGACCTTTGTATGCGCTGTGCATTCGCCGCTCAGTTTCCGTTGAAACGATAGACCGCACGTACCTCGCCCGCTGCGGCGTATGCGCTTGCTGCCAGCGTTTTGACAGTCGTTGTCTGCAGTCATTCAGTATGATCTATTCATGTTTGTTTGTGCGCGCTCACAGCACGCTAGTTCAGTTAGTAGTAGTCGGGCCACATTTTCCAACGCACGCTACACATGCAATGCTGCCCATATCGGCAGTGCAGCGCTACAGGTGTGTCCCTTCGCACGCGTTGCCCACGTTAAGCGCTTCTCATCAACACCACCGTTTCACACGCGCCTTCTCGTGGTCATCGAGTCTCTCTTCATGTGGGTCTACTTACGCCGCAGCACACCTGCTTACTTAATCAGCTCATGTTTACTACAATTCATATTGCTACCGAAGCCGCTCACCTTACTACGTATGACATTGCTGTGTTGCTATCGCATTCATTGCTTCGCCCTTAGGGCGAAACTGTGACAGTTTTTTGTCCTACGCACTGCCCGTACGCGTTGCTGTCATTCTAAGGGGGCTGTCACCCCGTCAAGCTACTCATTGCAGTAGCTTTTTGTGACTGCTACTTTCTTTCTTGGAAAGACAATTAAAGCAAATCAATCAATCAATGAATCTGCGGAGCGCATGGATTTCAATTCCGAAACTTCGTGGGTATAAAGTTCTCATGAACTCGTGATGAGAAAGGTGCACTTACATTTCCAAATGCATGCTTAAGTTTTTCAATTTAAAGTTTCAATTTAATTTTTTCGGTTTAATGTTCTTATCAACTTGGGCCAACCTGCGCCCACTGGAGCCCTCACATCCAAGCCGTTCCAGAAATGGAAGCACGCGCTCGAAATCTTCCACACGCAAGAAAATGCTAAATAATAAATATCGCCGTGACTGTCAGTTGGCAGGTGATAACTTTCTCCAACTATTTCCAGGAAGCGTCAAATGTGATAGATCAGCTGAACCAGGGCAGGCAAAGTAAAATAAGAGAAACCAGAAGAAATTTAACGGTTTTTTATTGAGACAGCTCGTTTTGGCGGCCGACAGGTCTGGCTCTCCGTGGCCATAGGGGCAATGGTCCTATGGATTTAAGCAAAGCCCCCGCTGAAAATACTGGTATTATCAGAGCGCCTTTTCGCATGCGAGCAGACATAGATCTGAAGAACCATTCGGAAAGTTGCTACAGTAATGCCTCGTATTTAAAGCCGAGATGTACAAAACCAAATTATATAAATTTGTGATGAAATTATCAAAGAAAGCTTAGTTGCAAAAGTAAACGCTGCAGGCTGCTTCTCTGTACTTGCTGACGAAACGACGGATATTCCTGGAATCGAACAGCTTTCTCTTTGTGCAAGGACCTAAACAAGGATGCCAACGACATCGAAGAAATGTTTTTTTAGGTTTTTTTGCGAATTCAGGACCAAAATGGCAGGGCCCTCGCCTACACCATTATGCAATTTCTGCTAGACCTTGGAATAAACATGCATCACCTTCGTGGCCAAGGTTATGATGGTGCCAGCTCGATGGCTGTGTAAAACGAATGGAGTGCAAGCTGCTGTTCACCACAAATATCCAGCCGCACTATACACACATTGCACCAGCCACTCCCTCAACCTAGTTCTCTGTGCGGCGTGCTCCATCACAGATATCCGAAACTGTTTTGGATCGCTGAAGACAACACCGCACTTCTTTCGCAAATCTCCTAACCACTCACGCGTTTTACGAGAAATTTTAATTTGGATGTGTCCTGAGTCCACCAGGCAGCGACTTTTGGGCTTAGGTGAAACGCGCTGGGTGGAAAAAATGTCGGTTTCGTCCGCAAGGCGAAGCATCAGTTGCGATAGCAAATTAGTAGAGAGCTATATTCGGAGTAGGGATAGTAGTTTTATCGGCTGCATAAACTTGGACACATTCGCTTACTAACTGAATTAACAAGCGTCGTGTCAGCGCGCGCTAGCAAACGTGAATAGAGCACACTCGATGACCGCAAACAACCACTGTCAAAACGCTGGCAGCAAGCGCAGCCGCCGCAGTGAGCGAAGGTTCGTGCGGTCTATCGCTTCAATGGAAACTGAGCGCCGAATGCACAGCGCATACAAAGGTCAGAGCCGTGTGGAGATCGCTTTCAGGGTGCGGTGCGAGAGACCGCCGCAGGCGGGCAAAGTACAAGCGCATTTGTTGGCAGACTAAAGCTGCCCTCCCCCCTCCCCCCGCGCTGCCTTTCCGCTTTCCTCCTTTCGCGTGCGAGACTGAGTCGCCAGTTCTCATTGCTCCCGGTTCCAAGATAGGCATTTGGTGCCGCAGCACAACGTCGCCCCCGCTCCTTTCCTCCCTCCCATACCCCCACGGCCTTTCGCGCGACAGAAGTCGCGTTTCCTCTCCGCCGTGAGTTCGCTCTCCATGATAGCGGGCATCCCACGAGCGATTTCACTCGCACATATGGCGCGCGGCGACGATTTTATCGCCCTTGGACTTTATAGGGAACCTCACGGCGACGACGGCAGAAATCCGCTTGAAGTGTCGATATAATTGCTATCACAATAAAACAACATGCAGTTTTTTTCATTTGTTAATCTGTTTGAACCGGTAATCGCGGCTCTAGAGGAGATAAAATTAAAATGCAGTGGCGAAAGTCCAAACGAATAGTCTAGCTTTGGCACTTTTGTCACCGGCATTCCTTGTGAGCCTGAATGCGGCGGAGTATGTGTTAGCGGTAACTATGCCTCTGGTAAAGAACCTGCCGACCAGGAACATCGACATGAGCGCCGCCATTGACGACATAGATGTGGTACAACAGGCGATCAAAAATGACCGCAAGAATGCGACTGCTTCATTCTCCAAAATATTTGCACAAGTACAGGAACTGGCAAAAAAAAACTGGTTGTGTAAATCCCCAGCCGACGAACCGGTGTCCGACAGCAGGATCGTGGTAGCGTTGCATCAGAAAAGAGAAAGTTCCGCAACGCACTGCCCTTTAAATTCTTCCTATTTTCATGGAATTTCAAGTCCGTATTTCGTGCAGTTGTTTTAGGAGTCTGGGAAAGCGGCGGTATGACACCCTGGAACATTTGAATATGTAACTATTCTAAAGGTGTTTATTCGGCAGAGCTTGGAGCAGCGTAGCATCAACGGTCAGCGCAGTAGCAACTTCCAAGCACGAGAGCCGTTGCTGAGCGAGAGCGCTCGACCCACTAGCGTTTAGAGCCAGTAGCGCTGTATCCACTAGCGCGTCTCTCTTCTTCACTACACTATCTACAAGGGCTGTAATGAACTTACACAGAATAAACACTCATCGCTCGTCATTCGGAACATTGCTTCGTATTTTGAATAAACACAGTGCCCCACATAGTTTACGAAGTATACGGGGGGGGGGGGGGGGCAACTAAATGCCGTTTTTCGAGCACATAAGCAACCTACACAGTTCAAATTTGCGGTACACGTCTCCAAAAGGTGGTCTTAATTTCTTCAAGATATGAAATCTCTGCAGTTCTTGCTCCTGCCAGAAATTAAGTAATTGTGTAGCTCTTGCTTAGAAACTGACTCAAAATGAAATCGATAAAATCTGAAGTCCCCCAGGCCTTTATAAAAATTCAGTTCAGTGTTCTGTTGGTATTTAAATTGCTCTGCGCGTTCGACAAAGGTCCTTTTCACGAAGATATATATGATAAGTGGTGATTACACAATGAAATTTGACAGTTAAACCTGTAAGTGGTTTGATTTTGATGGTGATAATAAATTTAGGCTGCAACGCTACGTAGACTATCTTTGGACGGAGATTAAATAGTTGCAGCATTTGACAATCCAACGATTTCATGCAGTAAGGCACACCAGTCGTTGGGCGCGGTTGGTTATAATAATTTATCCGGACCTCTCCCCTCGCCCGCAGGTTTTTACCTTTTTTTTTACAGGTATGGTTAGGCAGTCCCAAAAAACACTGGTCACGGTACAAGTAGCGCTAGCGGAAATTGGTTACGGCGGGAACTGTACAGCGCCGGGCCTTCTCTGAAATGGGAGCGTGTAGGCGAATAGGTGACCCGTAAAACGAGCAATCGCAGGGAATTGTGGGGCGCACCGTCTGCTAGCAGCTTCCGGTTCGACGGACGATGCAGTGGCATCGGCGGCCATGCCTGGCGCACGTGTTTTCCTACGCGGTTTCAACTGGCAGTCGTGCGAAGCTTTCCGTCAGCTTTGACGACCGTAAATGCCGTACCATTCATGCAGCTGATTTCTAGGTTTCAGTTCACGCTGGGCGCGACGATGACGAGCCAAGAAAGGCAAGGATACGCTTTTATTCATAAAGGAACTCTGGTTTTCGTTTCGGCGGCCTTATTTGTTTCTGCCAGGTTTAGCTCTACGGCATTTGTCGTTGCTTGGACGCACCGTCACTGACTGCTCTGCCTGCGGGTCAGTCAGACAGGCGAAGAAGTTATCGTTATCCGATAATTTATCAAGCGTATAGAAGCATTATTTAGAAAATCGGGTGATGAGGCGATGGCTACAGCGGTGCATGCTGCTCTGTGATGGTTGCTAAAAACCGATATCGTCGGTATAACGGCGCAGCCAACGCTGAAAATTATAATTTTGTGCGCTGTCAACGGCATTTCTCGATAAAAACACTTGGTTCGTTTGAAGTTGTACGTAGTTAGGCGTTCTCGATTTTTTTGTCAACAATGGCCGTATCGCCAATATATTACGGCGGCGCATTATCTCTATCTGTGCAGGAGCTAAGGTGGGCTAGTTGGTTACGAGTATTATGTATGTATCTAGCTGTGTCCCGCTTAAATTCGTGCCGTAAAACCTCGTTTCATAATACCTTTATATGTGCATGCGAGTACTGAAATATTTCTGGTTGCCTGAGTCAATGTTAGAGAAAGAAATATCTTGGGGAATCGTTCTGTGTCGGCCCTTACACAGCTAATCGCCGCCTGATAAGGGGCACTGTACGTTCATTTTCTTTTTGTTTACGGATGGTCTTTGCCTTGTTAGTTTTGGAAGTGGCAGCCATTCCTCTGATGCTTGCGCACAGCTGACTCAGCAAGGGTTGCTGCAAGGCAGTAGTTACATGCGTTTACCTTTAACGCTTGAATTTGTGCAGCCAATGGCTGAACAGCCGACGATAGTTTTGCTAGGCACCTGCAACCGGGTAATCTTCGAGTGGGACAAAGCCGGACTGCGAGCGCAAGTGGCTCAGTCAGCTAAGGCGTTGCACTGCTGAGCACGAGCTCGCGGGATTGAATCCAGGCCGCGGCGGCCGCATTTCGATGGAGGCGAAATGCGAAAACACCTTTGTGCTTGCGTTGTAGTGCATTTTAACGAACCCCAGGTGGTCAGAATTAATTCAGAGCCCTCCACTACGGCGTGCCTTATAATCAGAACTGGTTTTGGCACGTAAAACCCCAGAAAGAAGAACGGACTGCAAGCGCATCAATGGACTTCAACGGCGAAGCGGTGGCGGCGGCTGCGCTGACTCGAACCGGAAACAGCTAGCAGACGGCGCATCCCAGAATCCCTCGCTATTTTACGGGTCACCTATTCCGCGCGTCGCCCGCGAAAGCGCGTCACGAGGAGATACAAAAGACAATCCTCGCTGCCCAAGCAGGGGAGACGCTGCTAGCGCGCGGTGGGATCGGACGTGCTGCGCTTCGGCTCCGGCAATATTTGCCAAGAACCGCGGAAATTTCGATGTCACCCTTCTGAAAGTGTTTCGACCTTCTTCCTAACATAACGAGGAACCTGTGGATACCGATCCGACGCAGGTGGGCCAAAATTTGGGCATTTTTCGCCCAACTTGTCTTTTCGCCACGCCGCGGGACGCTAACCCGCGTTAAGGTTAGCGTCGACTCCGGCGGTACGGGGCCTTCTCCGAAGACTCCGTACGATGGCGGCCGCTACCCAGCGCGGCTACGACCCAGCCGGCATGGCCTGGACTCAAGTTGATGTGCAACAGGCTGCTACCACCGAAAATGGACTCTCAAATATAAAAGATGAAGGCCTTTTCCAGCTTGTCAATCTACGACGGAAAGCTACCCAGCTCAAGATGGCATCAAAGGGCGGCGTCCCAGCTGCGCCGCTGATGTCAAAGCCGGCTGCCGGGAACCCCAGCGGCCTCGTCTGCAACGGCAGTGCTCGCGTTGCACAGCCGAGGAGCAAGACGGCTACGTGGCGCCCACGCGACACTCCCAAGATGAGCGCAGATGATATCATCGTGGTGTTAAAGCCTCGTGAAACTCTGCACCTGAAGGCGGTATTCCAGACTGGAGATCTGGGTGCGGCCATCGCCCAGTACGTTGGCGACGAAGCTGGCACAACCCTCAACGTCTGGCCAGTATGGACGCAGAACTTGATTGTCTGCGGGACGCAACATGTGGAGGCCGCAAACAAACTGGCTCGTGATTTCAACCTCAACGCGGGATCTGGCTCCATTCCTCTCCGGGGTCATGTCAAACTCAACGGAGAAGTGTGTAGAGGCGTCATCACCGTGCGGGCGGACGAGACAACGACATCACTTAAAGGCAAGGTGGTGTGGCGCGAGGGTGATCTGGCCTTTGTGCGAAAGCTTGGAACATCTAATGTGGCGGTGCTAACTTTCGTGGGCCGGAGAGTGCCCCGTTACGTACACTACAACTGTGAATGCGCAGTTGTTAGGGAATATAAGAGGACCGTCCCAGCCTGCTACCACTGTGGCACCATCGGTCACCGGATAGACAATTGCCCGCATCCGGATTTGACAAGGTGTGGCTATTGTGGCCAGAGAGTAGGCGCCTCCGAGCAGGGCCTAGCTGAACACGAGTGTACCCCTTCGTGCATGGTCTGTGGGGAGGCCCACCTCACCGGCTCAGCAGACTGCAAGGGAAAATTCCGCCGACTTCAACGTCCACGAACCCAGCAACAAGGGGCCCCCAGCAACAAGACGAGCAAGCCTACCGACAACGGAGGTGCGTCTTCGGGCAAGTCCGGAAAAGCCACCGGGCCTGCTACCGGAAACAAGGCTGCAAGGGAAAATTCCGCCGGAAACAAGACGTCATCTTCTAAGGAGAATAAGAACAGGAAGACATCCGGGCAAAGTACCAAGCCGCCAGCTTTCCAGGAAGGGGACTTCCCACTACTTGGCAAAAGCAAAGCGGCCATAACATCCAAGGTGAGCAACTGGGCGGAGATCGCCTCCACCCCCTCTTCTTCCCCCTCGTCCCTAGAACTTGAGCTGAAGAAGGAAATAGCCAGTCTCCGAACTCAAAATGAACAGCTAGAACAGAAAGTCATTGCACTCCAAAACGTGAGGGCAGAGCCGCCTTTTCCAGGAACTCTGGATAGTGGTGACGAATCGGTCTCATTGTGCTCAGGCATGGGACCGGTGACATATGGCCCCCTAAACAGTAACTTGGAAAGCCGCATGACGACTCTCGAGAAAAGTGTCGCCGACCAGATGGCACCGCTGCCAACAATGATCGCTCAGATCATGCAGGCACAAATGCAACAGCTGGTGACTAGGCTCACTCAGCAAATCACCGCTGCGGTGACCCAAAATATAAAGTCCTGGATTCAGGCTAGTCCCAAATTGTTTAGGCGGGCTGGACCCGTAAAGGAGCTGGGCCGCCCCTCCAAAGTTTGCCGTAATATTGATGAGGATGATACCGAAGCCGTCCCGCTCGTTACTGCCCTTCAAACAGCGGTGAGCCAGCCAGCTTCTACTAGTGCTAATCATGGCGCAGGGAACTAGACAAAGGCCTGCCAAATCAAGACAGGAACCACTGTCGATCGTACAGTGGAATTGTAGGGGCTTTAAGAATCCTGCTAAGCGTGCTAATTTTCGTCTCTACTTAGAAACATTGCATTTTCTAACACCCATCGTGGCTCTGCAGGATCCCGGGGCCTCAGCTAAAATTTCAGGGTACAATACATTTCAACGAGATCCATCTACTTGCATCCTTGTACACAAAGCGTACACAGCACAGGAAGTAGACCTCGACCTACAGATAACATATTCGTACACCATGGTTACAGTGTTACCCCTGCGACGCTCTGACCCACAAGTACATATCCTTAACATATATTGTCCGCCCAAGCTAAAATACAAAACTTTTGCAGACATCTTCAGTCGGGCACTGAAGATAGCGGGTCGAGATCCCTTACTCATTGTGGGCGACTTCAATGCTCCCAGTAAGGTATGGGGTTACAAAAAGGAGGAGGTGCGCGGTAGGAAGCTAGCGGAGTTCATCTCCACGCTAGGTATAACACTACAGACCGACCCAGCACAGCCGACACGTCTAGGAAACTCCGTGACACGGGACACTTGTCCCGATCTCACGCTTTCCAAACACATACAACACGTTGAGTGGTACAACACCGAAGACACGCTAGGAAGCGATCACTGTATCCTTAATACTTTAATTCATACCCGGCCCCTAAAAAGACCACTAACTCAGGCCAAACTACCAGACTGGACTGCTTTCCGTAAATCCCTACCGCAGACCAGTCCTCTTGAAGATGGCTACAGCTCTTGGGCTCAAAATCTCATGACAACACTACATAAACACGAGACTTGCATACAGACTGCGGAGGACTGCCCAGCGGTGGATAATCATTTACTCCATCTCTGGGAAGCTCGTCGCAGTCTGACAAAACGATGGAAACGACAAAAACACAACAGAACGCTGAAAAGACGTATAACAGATCTGACCCAGCAGGCTGCCGAGTATGCCTCTCAGTTAGCCGATTCAAACTGGATAGAGCGATGCAACACGGCAGCCCGACAGATGTCGGGGAAGAATACATGGAAGCTCTTCCGCAGCTTGATCGATCCCGCTAAGTCACGAGGAGAAACACAGAAACACTTACAACTCGCTTTACGCAATTTTCAGGGCACAACAACACAGCTGGCAGAGACCTTAAGGGACAAGTATCTCTGCACCAGACAGGACCCTCGAGGTCAGGAATATCTCTATGCAGGCAGAGATAATCCAGAGATGGATCAGCCGTTCCAACTCTACGACCTCAAGGCGGCCTTAGCCAAAATGAAGAGAGGCACTGCGCCCAGTCGGGACAAGGTCACAGTGAAACTGCTAGCCAACCTCCCCGATCGCGCCTATGAAGCCCTTCTTACCTACATTAATGCGATATGGAAAGAGGAGACTCCCGTCCCCCTCGATTGGAAAACATCACTCGTCACTTTCATTCCTAAAGCAGGGAAGGAAATTAATGCAGACAACCTGAGACCTATCTCGCTCACATCGTGTGTGGGCAAACTAATGGAGGCGATGGTGCGAGATAGGCTCTCCGAATATTTGGAAAATCGTAATACTTTTGCAGACACCATGTTCGGCTTCCGCCCACACAAGTCGGCACAAGACATATTATTACAACTCAATCATGAAATACTACAGCCGACGGAGCACCCTCACAACGACAAGGTTGTCCTGGCCTTAGATCTAAAGGGAGCTTTCGACAACATTAAACACAGCACTATCTTAGCACACCTGAGCGAAACCCACTGTGGCACAAACACATTCACCTATATCAAGGATTTCTTGACGGATCGAGCCGCACTCGTCAGAATCCAAGACACTGAATATGGACCTTACGAAATGGGTACTAGGGGGACGCCACAAGGCGCTGTACTTTCCCCTCTACTCTTTAACCTTGCGATGGTGCATCTCCCGGCCCAGCTACATGGTATCGAAGGCGTGCAGCACGCGCTGTACGCCGACGCTAACACCATCTGGGCCACAGAGGGAAATACAGGGCACATGGAGGAATGCCTGCAAGCTGCCGCTCACGTAGTCGATCGCTACGCAGAGCGCTGCGGCCTCCAGTGTGCACCAAACAAATCAGAATTTGTGCACCTTAGACCATCGCCTAAGGACACTACAGAAATACGCCTCTCTTTGGCTGGTGGCCCCATACACGAGGCCAAGGAGATCCGAATTCTCGGACTCTTTATTCACAATCAAAGAAGAGTCGACACAGCACTAGAAAAGCTCCGCAAGGTTGGGGACCAAGTGGGCCGAATGGTCCGACGTGTGTCCAACAAGAGAGGGGGATTACGAAGCAAGGACGCTGTGCGACTAGCTCATGCATTCGTAACCAGCCGAATTCTATATTCGGTCCCCTATCTCCATCTGCGGAAGCATGATGAAGACAAAGTCGAGGTTATCCTCCGCAAAGTGATGAAGAGGGCCCTTGACCTCCCTGTCACCACTTCTAACGCGAGACTTCTCGCTTTGGGAGTGGTGAACACATTTCAGGAGCTCAAGGAAGCCCACCTCATCAACCAATATACACGTCTAGCTCAAACAAAGTCGGGACGGCATTTGCTTGACCGGCTCCACTTGAAACATGAGTTTCATATTCAGGAGCGGGTCCGAGCGCCCGAGCTCTGGAGACGCGCCGTCAGAGTTCGACCCCTCCCCACAAAAATGGATAGGGAAGACCATAGTGGTCGTCGCCAGGCGAGAGCGGACGCCTTGCAACGCCACTATGGCAACAAACACGGAGTCTTCTACGTGGATGTGGCCGGTCCATGTCGTAGGGGGTGGTATACGGCTGAAGCTGAAGAAGTAGCTATTGCCCTAGCTGCCTCTGATCCCCGATCTCAATATATCATAACCGACTCGCGTGGGGCTTGTTGAAATTATGAAGCTGGTTGGGTCACCCCGCTAGCGGAACGAATATTGCAGAACTATAGCAACAGGGGAATCGACCCTACCCCCCGTTGCCTAGTCTGGACTCCGGGCCACCAGGGCCTAATAGGGAATGAAGCCGCAAACACGGCGGCCCGAGCACTCATCCACCGGGCGTCCCACTTAGAACCTGAGTACCTGGAACCCGAAGGCGGCTATCTTCTCATTTTTAAAGACATCACGACCTTTTACAAGGACAGGCACCGCCAATACACAACTCCTGCAAAGGGGCTGGGCAAGGCTGATGAATGCATTTTGTTCCGACTTTTCACTAACACTTTATTGTGCCCGGCAATCTTAAAACATTTCGATTCTTCCTTCACTGGCAAGTGCCAATACTGTGGGGAGGTGGCTGACACCTACCACATGGTTTGGGCTTGCCAGCTCAACTCAGCTCTTCCCCCCAACCCTAATCCAACCCGAGAGGAGTGGGAGGCGGCCCTGCGTGGTTGCTCAGACCTTAAGGCCCAAAAGGCCTTGGCTCAGAGGGCTAAGCTGGCAGCTGGTACCAATGGGGTCCCGGAATAGGGACTCCACCCACTGCGAAGTCCCCTAAGGGCTCCACCTCTCTCTTTTGTTTTTAATAAAGGCTTTCAAGCAAGCAAGCCCAAGCAGGGGATACGTAGTAAAGAAAAGCATTACTTAGGTGGTCACTCTATTAAGACAGAAAATTTTGCTTCAGCTGTTGTTTTGTTGGATTTCCAGCGTGTAGCCGAAAGTGCCCGCTTTCAAAAGTGTGGTGGGGGGGGGGGTGGCAAATGGCATAATTTGCCCCCCCCCCCCTCGGTTGATACGCCTATGCCTGTGACGCGCACACACAGTGACTGTGCCAATTCATTCACAGCTGGCCCAGCTGTCTCTTCAGTGCTCTGTTGGTACAGCACCTCGTCGCTCTTACTGCGGCCTTCAACGGCCTCTCTTGCCACTAAGGCATCGTTAGCAGATAACACTATCGGTTCAGTTATGGACGTGCTGCTAACCTCGCACGTACTACTCTTCGGCTTTTGACGAAAATGTACTAGCGACTTCCTCAGACTTTCGCTGCGTACTACCTACGGAATTTTCAGGCTGCCGCTGACTTTGTTCGATCCGTTGTCTTTGTTCTTTCACTGCTTCAATCTCTTTCTTCAATGCTGCCATTACTTCGTGCTTTTGCCGTTTTCGCTCACGTTCACTCTCGCACTCTTGACGTTCTCCCTCGCGCTTCTGCGTTTCTTGTACCACCTCCCAATCATGGGAATGCTCAACTCGTCATTGCCACTATCTTTAATTGCCTTTTCCATAGCTGCCCTTTTCATTGCCTCGTCCGCGTCAACTCCCAAATCGTCGCACACCAACAAGTCTGACCTCGTCAACCTTCTAAAAAGATCTATGGTAACTGCCCCGACTGGTGGTCATAACTGTTTCCTTAATTTGTGCAGAATCAAAATACGCTACAAATGCCCGATTCCCAAAACAATCAAAATAAAAAACACAAAATTTGAAGTGTGGCTAATCAAAGGAAAAAACCACGCGCTCAACCATGGATGAAGCACCACGTCATCCGGTTCAACTGTCTGCTCTTTCCAGTTGCATAGGACTCCCTGGATTGAAGGCTCATTCTTCTTCGCTTTTCTCAGTTTCTCCGAACTCTGATCAAAGGTTCATCGCTGTCGCTTTTCGGAGTTCACGACTCCTTGGCTCGAAGGCTCATTCTCCTTCGCTCGAAGGTTCATCCCACCGCTATCACCAGTTATTAAATCTTGCTTTTGCTGCGGCAGTTGAGCTATCGTTGAGGAGGACTTAGAGAACTGAAGGTTTATTGGTATCATGTACAGGATTAGAACAAAGCAACAGTAAAAGAGTCATCGCTACAGCAGGCAGCAAATCGGACTCTGCGGCCCGCGGCAAGAAGAGCGTCTCTCTTGATCTTTCTCTCGCCTATAACTCCTTCTGTATGTCGGGATCACGTCGTTTGCAGCCAATCGTTGAGTCCGTTCAGGTGCCGTCATTTTCCTCCAATCGTAGGGCCCGTGCAAGTGGCGTCATGTTCGGCCAATGGGGACGCTCTAAGGGCTCTACTCTCTGATGGCTGTCTTCGCCCGGCGTTTGCTCCTCGCCTGGTAGTAGGCGCTCAGCGGGCTGGAGGGGACGGGTTGTTCTCGAATGACATTCCAGAGTAGCAAAGCAACTCTTCTCGGGACTGGGTCAACTACCTCGAACCGTGCCGGACTCCCATTGCACTTTCGGGAAGAGTAACGCAGGGTGGGGGGATAACATGTCATGTCCTACGCGCGGCACACGAGGTCGGGATAGCCAGCTGGTTTCACAAGTCCGATATCCCGGTCGACGCGCATCTGCGCACCATGATTGACAGGCGACGGCGCGTGGTGGCGGGCGAAGAATTTCACCGATTCCAGGAAAAGGGTCCGTATCTAACACTGCGCATGGCTGTCCGCGCGGCAGAGCGCGTACACCGCCCACGCCCTATCTTGGAGATAATATCCGGCAGGTACAAATAAGCTAGGGCGAGCTGAGATGGCTGGTGGCTACATGTGCGCTGTCTTCCCATGCGCCGCGCCTAGTGCTGGTATAAACGTGATACAACATAGTGGAACTAGTTTTCGAGATTAACTACTGTAAAATCATGAGATGTTGCTGTCAACAATAGCTTCAATTATGTAGCGCAAAATGTGTGAGATTACGACGTAAACGTAAAGTTTGAGATCTAATTATTGGGGGTTATGGGACGCACCGTTTTGCGATTAGGTCTTAAAGATGGTGCTTCGGTTCCAAAGCTGCGCAACTCCAGTTCACTTGTTTTGCGACTTAATCACAAGATCACGTACGTGACTGTGACGGCTGCTGTTTTATGGAAGGCGCATAAACTATATAACGTTGCTTGGCTTAAGAGTACCGACATTTACAGGCTACATCTATAGAGTTTCAGATTACTATAACTTTTTATAGAGTTTCATATTACTATAACTAGAGGAAAATCTGGCGCTGCGATCGTTCAACCATCATGGGAATGATGGGAAGTACAGACTCCGGATTGGTATTCTGTTGACTGGCGAACTAGTCTACATGTATTTTTTTGTCAGTTTTGGTTTCGCAAGTTTCGTTCCAAGCGCAGTTGCTACAATCCTCAGTGGGTAGTGCGGCGCAAAGCTCTCTACATGGAGGAAAGATTTTCTTCCTCCATGGCTCTCTCTCTGTTTGCTGCGCCGATGCTTGTGTCGTGGCACGGTGACGAAGCCCTGACGAGAAAGCGATGGCATCGTAAAAGGTAAGAGAACGTGTTTTGACTATTTTGACCTTGCTTTGTTAAGTGTGTTAGGTTGGTGCCGTAGCGTTAGCCTCTTTATCAAACTTCAGAAGAGCAAAAGGAATTGGTACTACGGATAAAAGAACAATACTACGCACATATGTTCTATACTTAGAACCTTTAAAGCACGTAGAAAGCATGGCATGCCTACTAATAAGTTTCAATGGTCGCGATTCTGTGTCTGCTGATGCAATCTTGTGGTATGACTGATCGGGCCGGCGTGTGCGATCATTGTAATGCACCGCGAATCTGATGGGGGTGATATGCAAGAACAAACGCATGTACTTAGATTTAGGTGCACGTTAAAGAACCCCAGGTGGCCTAAACTATTACGGAGTCCCACAATACGGTGTGCCTCATATTGAGATCGTGGTTTTGGCACGTAAAACCCCATAATTTAATTATTTTTTTAAATTCTGCATCTACTGATGCTTTCTTGTGGGATGTCTGATCGGGCCTGCGTGTGCGAGCCCCGTTTACTTGCACGTTCCTTTTTTTTTCTTCTTTTTCTTCGTCATGGTCTGTCAGTTGCGCTCGCTTTTACACGAGCCCATATAAATCCGTACCAGCTGCGATTGCTTGATTGCATCTGGGGATATTCAGCATAAGTTTCTGGCGCACACCAAGCTGAATTATTCACTTGCAGCTTTCATTCATATTTCAGCTTGCGATTGGTCCCAGTTACTTTCCTGACTAGTTTCATAACGTGGTGTCACGGGGCTTACGAAATAATGTTGCATCTGATAATTGAAAAAGAAAATACTGCGTTTCAAATATTGTAGTTGAGAAGAAACAAGGAAAACACTATAGTAATAGGTTGACCTTCCTTGCTTATAAAATATTTGTATTGTAAAACATGGAAGTATGTGGTGGTGTTTTTCTGTCACTGCTGCTTGCAATTGAACTTGGCTAATGTTTGCATGAAATTGACTCCTTATGCTTTTGAGTTTGCAGATTAGGATTAAGATAAGTGCCGCGTGTGTGGCAGCTTTGCAGCAGAGTGGGAATTCATAATTGTGCACTGGAAGCAGTGTGTATACGAGTAGCTGTAGTGACAGTGACAAGAACTTTTATTGGTCCTGAGAAACTGGCCAGGGGGAGCCGAAGGCTTGTAGGAGGGACGTGACGGCGGCTGTACGAGCCGTGCCGTCGTCCCTGATCAGAAGGGCGAAGGCGGCGAGCCGAGCAACGGCTGCGACGACCAGCGTGGCTGGCTTCTGGAACGACGCTGTGCGTGCCGAGCTTGCGCCTCGAGCACGCGCTGCGCTTCTTTGTTTTTCTCTTTTCACAGCCGGCGCCATGGGACCGGCTAAGAGCGCCGACCAAAGCGCTCCGCGCTTCGGCGTCGGTGGGCCCTACAGGCTCCCTCAGGTCAAGTCGGTGGCTCGGCCCACGATGGCACCGGGAGGCGAAATCCCGTTGCGATGTCGTGGGCCCTCTGGACTGCCTGGAGTTGGATGTGGTGGTGGTCGCTTCTTAGGAACTCCTCCCACTGTTCCTTTGTGGCAAGCATAGAGTTTTGTATGGCTGGGCACAGCCAGAGCATGTGATCGAAAGAGCATGAGTCGGCTCCGCATTTGGGGCACGACTGCGGGAAGTGCGGGTCTATCCCGCTAAGGGACCGCGGAGTGGGGTACGTGCGGGTTTGTAACATTCTGAGCGTGCTAGCTTGTGGTTTATTTTGTTTTGGGTGAGGAGGAGAGAACCACCTTCTTTCCGAGCGGTAGTGTGAGACGATCTCGTGAAAGCTGTAGTCATTAATTTTTTTAATGTTTCCAGGGTCTACATCAGATTGACAGATAAACAAGTCGTATCAAAAGGAAAACGTACAATCAAGAACAGCTTGTGGAACAGATTAGTAAGATAGAATCAGAAAGTGGACACTGACTAATCTAGTGATGAATGCACTGTTACATGATAACGTCTCCTGAAAGTCCAGCGTTCACGAAATATCAGAAGGTCATCTTTCTCGGGGCTGCCAACCCTACCACCATGAATACAAACACCTCTGTAAAAAGGGATTTATTGTTTGCATCGTGAGGTCCCTGACCATTTTCCAGATCCACAACACCTATCAGTCGACCGCTTGAATGGTCTTGTTTGCATGCCTTCTTGATGCTCATTCCATCACTGAAGGATGGAGCACAGGCGCCCTCTTGGCCTGTCATTCTTGTGCTGCTCTTGAAATGCTGTTAGCCCCTCGGCTGTGAAGCAACTCCGAGCCACTGCCGTATAGATTGCACGCTATAGGCATGGCAAACAATGAACTTACATGGTCATATGCACTAGGAGAGTAATAATGTAGTGTCGTGGCAAATTTTTAATTTCTATACTGTCCCTCCTGCTTCGAGGCTGCCCTGTGGCATTTTTGCGCCAGTTATTAGGTATTTCGACTGGTAGGTTTCCAAATTGTTCCAGTTTTGTCTGTGCCTCCTCTGTAATCAAAGACTTTCTCCTCATTTTATCAATCATGTCGTGCAGGGTACGGCTTCGCTCACTGTGGCGGTTTGTTTTTGCTTCCCGCACTTTTATTCTTTTTCTGGCTTCCTTGAGGGACCCTTCCAGCCGCTTTGCCTTGGTTCTAGTGCTTTCTTTTGAGGAGTATGTGTGGTCCTGGTGGTGAAGAGTCGGTGTTTTTGGATGCCCCTGGGGGATGCACAGTCTTCACTTGTACCTTGGTCATCCCTAGCCTGTCTGCCTTCTGATGAAATGCCTTGCGCCTGCATTAACATAGATTTCGCATCAGCTCGCTCGTCACCTTTCTTACATTTCATGCTCGCCTCTGCACGCTCGCTTGGTGTCCGAGCGTCGTTGTAGGAATCAGCTACAAGGACTAGTGTTGGGATCTCTTCAGCAGCAATGTTGTCAACTGGTGGCACCTACACGAGCTGAAAGACAGATGTTTGTCATTACACCTCTAACTAGTATGGAGGCTTGAACTTTAGTAAATAATAGACTCACTGGTGAAATCAGCAGGCAGCATAGGTGTTAAACACTGCTGCTCAATTATTCTTTGCTCCGTTATCTCTACAGATTTCTGTGACATAAATGAAAGTTTTTTGTCTGTTGAACGCCCATGTTTCTGTCTGTCGGATACGTGTCTCATATACATCTATATTTTCAACTGTAATCTACAAGAAATATTCTTTAGGGCTAAACATTGTGCAACATTATTTTAAATTACAAACAACGCTGCCCATCCTTCCAGCGAACACATTGAGTGAGCTTCTAGTGTTGCTGTTGATGTCATCACAGGAAATCGAGGGTAGAAGACAATTTTAAAAAGCATATAGCAATAGTGTAGTGTAGTGTGGCAACATAAAATATTGTGTTACTGAAGATCATCCGCGTGTGAGTGGACGCACTGAAACAGCGAGGCCAGCTTGTTCTATTTAGTGTATTTTGGAGGAAAATATTGGTGATGTAAGATATTAGTTTTTAGTAATTGCTAAATTAATATTGCAGAAAAGTAATTGGTCACTGTAGGCAACTACAATTTTGACTGAATTATAATTTGTTTTTCTGTGATGTGCAGCAGTCTGATTGCAGCACATATAAAATCGGCCATACAAACTAGGATTTTCTACAATCCTGAAGCTAATGCTTCCTTGTTGTTTTGTGCTCGCAACACTATACTGATTCATAAGTTCAACAAATAAGCCTTCAATATGTTGTTTTACTAATTACAATTTTATAATGTGCTTTAGAAATTCTCCTATTTACATGTTGGTGTTTGCAGTTGCATATTATATTAGTATGATACTTAGCCCTAGCTCTTCCTTAAGGAAATGTTTTTCTGGGGAATTGTTAACCGTTCCACTTCGGCGATAGTTCGCTTTTTGCCTTCAGGCTCGCGATGGCTGTTTCAGCAAAATTGGATGAGCTGATTGGCTCGTTGAGCCCGACCTCATTCAGTTTTGCTCAACCAGCCAATCAGCGCGTGCCTGAATGCGAATTGTTGCCGAAGTGGAGCGTTTGAATTTGAATTTGCCTTTATTTCCATAAATGTACAATTTATGGGGGATTTAAGGAAAAAGTTGCGCAAAGCAACTTGACGGGCCTTAAAACCCAGTCTGAGGGCAGCAGCGGCAGGCACAGGCGCTAATTCAGGACTGACAACAAAAATACATTTGAATACTATGCAATGTTGACTTAAACTTATGCCATAAAAATCAATATAAAGAAAAGCGCTACAAACAGAAAAAAAAACAGTTTCATACATGAGCAAACAAAAACGGTGAAAAAAATGATCATGATCAAATATCACTGAAAAACTCATACAAACGCGAAACAGGACAAGAAATGACATCAATGTTATTGCGCATGAGTGTGTTTAACAAGCGTGGTAAGCGATGATGTAACATTTGAAAAGCATAATTAGTGCGAGGACGTGGTACATGCCAGTGTTCAGGTGACCGTGTACTGTATTTTGTTCTATTTCTAATTAACTGCGTTAAAGACGTAATGTATGACTGATTTTGTTTCACGTCTTTTCGTTAGGCTAAGGACAGTCTAAAGTCTAACAGAGAGTGCAGCGTGAGTGATTTGAGTTGTTTGAAGAGAGGTGCAGTATGAGAATCTGCTGGAGCATTGAAAATAGTACGAATTACCCTTTTTTGCAGCAGGAACAATCGGTTTATGTTGGTAGCAGACGTTGTACTCCACACCAGACAGTAGTAGTGTATGTGACTCAGAAAAAGAGCATTATATAAGAGAATTTTGACTTTGCGTGGTAGTGGTTTTAAACTGAACAGTATTCCAGCTACTTGGGCAAGTTTACCTGCAAGGAAGTCTATGTGATCATTCCATGACATATGGCTATCAAAAAACACACCAAGCGTTTTCGCAGACCGGACAAGCTCAATTCTTGAAGAGCCTATAAAAATGTCTGACTATAAGTTCAAGCATTTATTCTTGGCTTGAAATAAAACAGCTTTGGTTTTGTCAGTATTAATTTTTAAACCATTATCCTGTGACCATCTATGTATTTTAGCAAGGACAGAATTTGCAGTTGAAGTTAAGCTTGCAATATTGTTCGACGAAAAAAGCACAGTAGTATCGTCTGCGTAGATTATATATTTTGGCTCACTATCCACGAGAACAAGGTCGTTAACATAGACGTTAAAAAAGAAGGGGGCCTAGTAGGCTCCCTTGTGGAACTCCAACTTTTACTTGTTTGATTTGGGAGTAGATGCCATTAATTTCAACAAGTTGACTCCGCTGCTTTAAATAAGATTTGACTATATCTAGAGCAATACCGCGAATACCGTAGTACGCTAGCTTCTTTAATAAAAGTTCATGATCAGCAGAGTCAAACGCTTTACTGAAGTCGATGAGTATACCGAGCGGGAGTTGCTTTAATTCAATGTTTCTCAATATCAATTCCTTTTGCTCTAGTAAGGCAAGCTGGGTTGACCTTCCACTTCGGAAAGCACACTGACAGTCTGTTAGCAGGCTGTGTTTTTCTAAGAAATCTGAGGTACGCCGAAATATTATTTTCTACAGTCTCTTTGAAGATGTTGGAAGTATAGTGATAGGTCTGTAATTAGATATTTCACTTCTATTACCCTTTATAAACAGCGCTATTACTTTAGCGATCTGCATTTTTGCAGGAAATACCCAAGATACCAGACAGAGATTGTAAACGTATACCAAAACAGGTGCGATAATGTCTAAGACGTGTTTTACAGCTGTAATCTGTATGCCGTCAACGTCACACGATGTTGTATTACGTAACTCTGAAAATAAGTGAATTAACTCAGATTCGGTAGTGGGATATAAGAAAATGCTATCGGGGCATCGGACCTGAATATAGCGGTCGGCATTTTTATCTACACATATGCCAGCTGCACTGATAAAATAATTATTAAAACAATCGGGTAGTATTTCGTTCGGAATACTTATTCCGTCTCTCAAAATCTCAATACTTGCATATGAGGACGATGCACGATTTAGCATACTGTTTATTTTTTTCCAAGTTTTCCGACTATAATTTTGACAAGACATGAAATATTCATATTCATAGGAGGTTTTAGCTTTCCGAAGCTCATTTGTTAGCTTATTACGGTAGCATTTAAATATGTGGAGATCAGTTATATTACGCGATTTAACAAACTTATTGAAGAGCATGTTCTTGAACTTTATTTTGCGAAACAGGTCATCTGTGATCCATGGTTTACGAATATGCGAAGATCGTTTGCGTTTCGTTCGCAGAGGAAAGTTTTCTTGGTAACACGTGCTGAAAATCCGCAGAAATTCCTCATACGCTGATTCGGCACACCGTGTGACGTATACATCGCTCCAGTTGAGTAACTGGACCCGAGTGCGAAAAGATTCAAGGCGATTTGGTGTAATCAGTTGGCTGGGTGAAAGACGCTGTGTTTTCTTTTTGGTGTGTCGTTTAAGACAGAAAAAAATGTGCATGTGGTCACTCAGGCTGCACGAAAGAACGCCGGCCTTTGTGATTACTGTAGAAACATTAGTTATAAACAGATCCAGGCAAGTGGACGTGCCATGGGTTACTCGCGTTGGCACGGAGACAACACTTGAGCATCCATGCGACTGAAGCAAGATATGAAATTCCCGTGTCAAGCGAGTGTCAGCTAAAATATCTATGTTAAAGTCGCCACCCCAGATGACGTCATACTTATACATGGAAACATACATAAAAATGTTTTCAAGGAAACAGAAAAAGCTCTGGATATTCCCACTTGGTGGACGATAAAATACTGAGTAAACGCTTCTGCCACAAAGAAAGAATAGAACCTCGTAATCATCGGTGACGCATGAGAATTCTTCGATGTAGTCAACATTAATACTGTCGCCGAACAAGTAGGCTAACACCACCACCGCGAGAGGTGGTCCTGCATTGATTAAAACAGTGATAGTCAGGTAGATGCCAAACAAGTGAACCACGGTTGTACCATGTTTCAGATAACATAATGAAGTCAAACTGAAAATTAAGGCTGCTAATGAACACATCTAGCTCTTTGTTTGCTTCGAACAGTTGGACAGTTTAAATGAAAACATTTAGTAGATAGACTGTGTTCCGAACCGATGTGCTTAAGATACTTTGTGGGAGATACCCAATCTGCACTAGACATGGTGAACTAATGACAAGCAGGTTGACTCATCATTTCAAATTGTTAAGGTCAGCTGCATTCTTTACCACATGAGCAGTATTACCTTCTTCCTTCCTAATAAGGATCTTTCCACCGCGGTGCCAGACAAAACGAAAATTGTTTGCTTTCGCCCATTCCTTAGCCTTCTTAAGCAGAAACCTGTTATGCGTTGTCAAGTTTTCCATCACGCATAGGCCAGATGGAACTGTAGGGAACAATTTTCTTTTTTCTAACCACTTATCTCGGACCATTTGGTTCGCAAAACGTATGATGATACCAGGAATTTTATCCGCCCTAGCTGGTAACCTGTGGATTGCGGATATCGACTGATCGTTCAGCATGTCTAGATTGAGCTTGGAAGCGATAGCATTCATTTCGGTGAGCAGGCATTCATCTCTAACATGCCTAACGCCATGAACTTCGAGGTTCAGCTTTCTGCTCTGATACTCGAGATCATTTACAGAAGAAGCAATGCGCTCCACTTCGGCGGCTGAGCCACCCGTTTTTTCGAGCTTTGAAACCTTGTCGGCCCGACATTTAATCTCGCCATCATGCCTAACTACATCAGCAAGCACGACGTCAATTTGTCAGACATGAGTTTGACAGATGCTTCCAGGTCGTGAACCATCTTTTTCAGAGGTAGTAGCTCGTCAAGCTTTCTATTCATCTCGAGAAGCAGAGCAGCGACAGAAGTATCATCAGCACCCTTGAGACATTGTGCATTTGACTCGGCCTTTCGGCATTGTGGGCACTTCCAAGATTTCTTGTAATCTTCGCCTTTCGACTTAAAAGATTTCTCTGAGACTCCAGAGCAAGAGCCCAAATGGAAAAGCCCCGAACATGCACAGCACGTCATGTGCCGAGAATCAGTTGATATATCTTCCGTGCATTTCGCACACGTTTCATCGCCGATTTCGCTCATGGGAATTTAAGAGCACAGCTATCTGTACACAGAAAAACAATCTCGGGAGGGCAACGGCTAAGAGCACTTCAACATCAAAGAACCAGCGTGGCAGCAGCAGCGGCGGAGGAGGCCAAAGTGATTGTTTTGTTACATAAAACAGCAAATATAAACAACCAACCTGCAAGAAGTTCGTAGCAGGTTTAGATAGCGTGCATGCCTCTCCGCTGCCACTGCCAGAATGATGGCAAGCTTGCGCGGACGCCTTTTTATGCCTTGGCTTCCTCGGCGCTTCCGTCGCAGCGGCAATGACGTAATGTTGTTGACGTAGACGAGCGATCTCCCGTAGGTCTTCTGAGGCTGCGCAGCAGTTGCGGCTCCGAAACAGTTGATCAGGCAGTATCTGCAAGAAGTTCGTAGCAGGTTTAGACAGTGTGCATGCCTCTCCGCTGCCCCAGCCTTTTCATCCAGAATACGGCCCCTGGTTGTATATATTAACAAGAGGCCTTTTCTTAACAGTCCTTGTATTTGAATTCTCCAATTATAAATATTTCTTAGCCAAATTTAGTTCTCACTTAGGATTATGTTAGAAAAATAACTTTTTCAAAAATCAGACGCCTTTTGACCCAGTATTCATGATACGAAACTTCAACTCATACTGTGCACAATAATTATTTATATCTGCCCTTGATACGAATGTTTCAAAACATCCTAAGTGCAGTGTGGCTTTGTGCCAAAAGTGACATCACAGGAATCACAGGATCTCTGCCCTTTCAAGTTAGCCCAGCCTTTTCATCCTGCGGGGCAGCATGTATGCAGTGAGCCTGCATTATACTGTTCTGTGCCATTACTTCTCTTGCAACCTAAAGCATCCCCCTCACTTTCTTCAAAACATGAATATGGTTCGTGTGAGATGGCTGGGATGAGTCAATTTGGCAATGCGGCCTTTGTGTATGCTTCATCTGGTGATTGGCACACACATCACTAGCTTGACATCCCACGAGGTCACACATGCTGTACCTGTGAAGTTACCAGTGGTATGAAGACACATGTCAATTTGGCATGTGTTTGCAAGTGTTCAAGTCAAAAGAACCTATTATTATTATTGGTTGTGCGCCTGAGGAGTTGAAATTTTATACCTTGGTTATTAGATTGGGATAGACCTACAAAGAAAGAAAAGGGGACAGAAATTGTATCAGTACTCTTCAGTATTCTTGACCACATCAGGCAGTTTCTTCTCTGATAAGTTCATTCGCATGAACATAGTGAGTTCGAGAGAAAAGCATAATGTGAAATCATCGTTACTGTGGACTGGAGGGGTTTGCCATGTTTTGCGAGAACATTTATATTGTGCAACATATATTCATAATGTTTACTCTTTCATGTCAGTTTTGCTCTTCGCTGCTGCTAACAATCTTTGGGAATTTCTTTCCATGTTTCTGTAGGACCTGAGGGAAACTGACGTTCTGGGATCTGCTACACCTTTCCCTGGTATGCAGTGAAAATAAATTGAAAGTTGAAATGAAATAAACAGACATACTTGTACCCTTGTGTTGTCACTGGTTGGTTGAGACCCAGTCGGCACTGCCCCTTCACGCAGTCGGCGTCGTTGTAGACCACCCCCGAAGTTAGATTGCTCGAAGTGGGCAGAGCACAGGGAGTGACGTCTGGTTGGGGCAAAGCCTCTCAGACCCATGGCTTGAAGCCATTTTTGCAGGAGGATGTGATTGTCAATCGGAAACCTGCTTATTCAGCACAAAAAGTGCAGAAAGTGGTCAGTCATCATCATCATCATTAGACTCTTTATATGTACACTGCAGGACGAGGGCCTCTCATAGTGATCTCCAATCACCCCAGTCTTGCAGTAGCTGATTTTAACTTGCGCACGCAAATTTCCTAATTTCATCACCTAACCAAAATTTCGGCCGACCTCGACGGCGTTTCCCTTCCCTTGGCACCCTATTCGGTAACCCTAATGGTCCGACGGTTATGTGCCCTATGCATTACATGGCCTGCCCAGCTCCTTTTCTTTCTCTCTTAATATCAAACAGAATATCGGCTTTCCCATTTTCTCTCTGATCCACACTGCTCTCTTCCTGTCTCTTACTGTTGCACCTAACTACTTTCGTTCAGTCGCTCTTTGTGTGGTCAGTAAGTAGATGCAACTTTCTGCTTTGCTACAGCTCTTTGGCTTCTTGTACATGCTTATATTTGCACTGCTAGCCTTAAATCTGTCAACTGTAGCTGCAGACATATACTGGGTGTTTTAATAAGCTGCCAGTAACTTTTTTCTGCTAATAATGCAGAGTGCGATGGAAAGATTGCTGACTGGTTGCCTAAATTTTGTTTTCTACATAGTTGCTCTTTTACAGGCTTACCTATCAAATTTGATTCAGGGCTTCATTACACATTACTCGTTTGTGTGCTATTTGAAATGGTTGTTTCAGGACATTTGAGAACACAAACTTATAGTAGGAAAGGTTGCTGCTTCCTGGCTGTAGTCTGCTGTCGCAAAACGGGTAAGCGCAAAGCCACGACATAACAGCTGCTGGCGCGCGCTTCAGAAGAAGCGGTACGTCAACATAAAATATAATGAAGCATACTCGTAAGAGGCCACAAACGTCCCAGCTAGCACTGCAGCAGATGTGCTTAAAAGTACTCGAAGACGTTCAGCAATCGTGACAGCCGATGCAGCCGTTCGAAAGAGCGAGAGAGTTCGCAAGTGCCTACCGTCTGCGAGAAAATTTCACTTTTCTCGCGTTCGCAGCGAGCAGGTAGAGCGCGTCGTAGCAGACGACACTTGTAGCATTTCTTTCAAAGGCGCAACAATTTTCTCATAATACAAAATTTTTATTTCTATATATTTGATGAGTATTTTGTATTAAGCACACGCACGGTTGTTATTGCTGTTGTGACAATATATAAATAATTATTCACTGGCGCTAAATCAGGAACAGAATTGCAGAACGATGCATACCCTGGTGGTAAATCTCAAAGTCATACAAACTTTATACAATGTATTGGGCATTTTATAAAACACAACAGAAATAAAATTAAATCTTACACGAAAATATTTCAATACAGCTTCGTTAATTACGCCGCAAGCAAACGCCACCAGTCTCAAGACAGATTTCAATCCGAAGCCTGTACTTCCCATCATTCCCACACTCTTAAAAAAAAGGTCGTCATATTCACTAAGTAAATACTAACACGTTACTAGTCCCAAAAAGCACTACCTTCTTAGTAAGTGCAGGTAGTAAAATGATGGTTAGTACTTTTCACTACCTGCTGAAGCTAGCAAAAAGCACTAACTTAGTAGTAACTAAATACTACCTCGGTAGTGCAGTTACTAACACAACTGAAATGTAATTACCAACAATACAATGGGACCTATTCGATTTATAAGTGCCGCTTGCATTGTTCTATGAAGTCGATGGTATTGTAAAAGCATAAAAAAGCAAAATAATAAATTTACATGAAAAGAACCGCGTCCTATTGTTATATATTAAGGCATTAGGCATTAATTGGTGGCATATACATATACGTAATGTAAATTTGCCAAAGACATGAAGCCGCACTGACTCCGGAAGAATGTACTACATATGTCCAACAAGCAACGACAACCAAGAAAACATATATACAACGACCAAGATTGCTACGCAACTATTTTTTTCTTTATTGCCGGTCTTTGGCACACACAGAAATACATAAATTCACAGAGAATCACAAAACAGAATCACAATCACAATATTCGTTAAATACGACCGCTCAACTTGTGCGGACGCGTACACGCTAAAATTGTCTCATCGTCAGTAATAATTCCACCCGCGGCAACCATTCTGGGATACACTCTAGCAACTTTTGTTCTTCCACAAAGTCCCTTATGCTTTCTTTAAAATACTGGCGAGCTGCTCTTGCGTCGAGATCAGCGTGCCTTACTGCCATTCTGCATTTCCAGATGCTATGCAGGGCCATGAGCATTACCATGTCGAATGGGGTGCCGTCATCACTTTCTATTGGCAAGTAGCGAATGCCATACGCATCGAGGGGGAATTCTTTTTTGATTGTGCGCTGGAGCACATCCCAAAGAAAAACAGCATCCCAACAATCCAGAAATACATGCTCAATTGTCTCCTCCTTTCTGCATATTATACAATGGGTGCCCCAGGGAACAAAAAAACCCCTTTCAGCCATCCATGGTTTGACAGTGAGCGTGCCTGTGTGTAACTTAAAAAAGAAAGTCTTAACACATGACGGTATTAGCATTGCCTTAACGCGTTTTAGAACATTGTGCCCATGGCCTGCACCATAAAGGGATCGATATAGAGGCACGGGTAGAACCACATCACAAAGGTCCTTGTACAATTTTTTCCGATTGACTACACTCAAGTATTCTAGTGAAAACCGCGCTGACAAAAACCTTCAAGAAACCACAACTTCATGAAGAAAACCATAAACAGCACCGGGCAAACTGCCGGTTGAGACAACCATGTTGGGCAAGACTCATGGGCGGATCCAGGTTTTTTCTGAGGGGGGGGGGGGGTCAGCTTCTGTCAATGATGATGATGCTGATGATGATGATGATGATAGTAGCCTTTATCATTTACCGAAATTCACCGTTTCTGCTCACGATAAACCCGCGTTTTATACGGCTAGAGCAACACCTGTCGCCCACCGTGGTGGCTCATGTCAGCTCAGGCGTTGCGCTGCTGAGCACGAGATAGCGCGATCGAATCCCTGCCGCGGCGGCCGCATTTCGATGGAGGCGAAATGCAAAAACGCCCGTGTGCTTGCGTTGTAGTGCACGTTAAAGAACCCCAGGTGGTCAAAATTAATCCGGAGTCTTCCACTACGGCGTACCTCATAATCATAACTGGTTTTGGCACGTAAAACCCCAGAAAGAGGAAGAAGCCCTATAGCGAAGCCAGCTATCGGTTTCTCCGAGCTTATAGGAAAAGGACGTTACCCAATACAGCCATGTGCTTGGCGGCTGTGCCTGATAATACAGGTTGTTCAAAACTAAGCTTTATGGTTTTCTTAAAATTAGGCACTGGGAGGCACGCGAAGACCACCTGTGCAAATAAGTTATGTGGCCAGGGGGGCACAAAGTGAGGTGATAATTACGCTGTGAGCAGCCCAATTAACTAAAATTTAACAATTATTTTTTGTCGACTGCAGTAAATGGGTATGTTTGTATTAAAAACTTAGAGGCAGTCGTGTATCAGTATCAGTCAGAAGAATTATTCTAGCGTGTTCGTGCTCCGAGATATCTGACTCCAAATTTCAATTGTACTGCGCACAGTTATCGACTCGACGCGAGAGCGGTTTAGGCTTTGCGTTGCTGCGGAAGGGAGGCATTTTGAACATTTTTAGGGCATTGACATCTTGATGGGTGAAGTGTTGTCATGACATTTGTGCATGACAACACCAAAGTTAAAGCGGCAGTATGAAATATTCGTTAGCATGGTTAAAAAGGTTTCTGCTGTTGATGGTGCAGTTGTTGCTTTTGATTTCAATAAAACTTACAATACTTGGAAATCAGCAGTCACTTTATTTGCGTAGCCCAAACAAGGACCATGCCCACGCACGCGCACTGCCCTCCGGCTTCTCCGCTCGCGCCATTATCTCGGCATGGCAGCTGCCGCCATCTTTACAGGCTGCGCGGTCGCGTGTTACGACAGCGGTTATGGGTTCTTAGATTTTTTTTTTCATTTCGCCAGCCGTGAGGGGAAGGGGGGCAGTTATTATTTTTGCCAATGCCTCCGCCGCGTTGTCAGACTAAACGCCGCACCCAACAGCCGCGTCACATCAGGGAGGAGCTTTGCGCCAATCCTCACTTTCTTGCATGCGTAATCATGCGAACGACAATTAAAATTTGGAGTTGGATATCTCGGAGAATAGACATGCTAGAAGAATTCTATTAAGTGAAACTGTGTAGAAACACGGCCGCCTCTAACTTTTCAATACAAACGTACACACTTACTGCAGTCGATAAATAGTTAATTATTCAATTTTACATAATATTCGGCTGCTGACAGCGATAATTATTATCTCACTTTGTGTCCCCCTGGCCACATAACTTATTTGCCCAGGTGGTCTTTACGTGCCTCCCAGTGCCTAATTTTAAGAACACCATAAAGCTTAATTTTGAACACCCGGTATATCTAGCCTGTTTTGTTTCTTAAAATAAAATTTGGGATGATATGTCGCAGGTTCGTTATAAATGCGTAAGCACGGGTCCATCTTTGGAGTTCTGTTGGGACACCTTGATTTCCTTAAGAAGATTCTTTGTGTTACGCTGAGACACCTTCGTTTGCTTTGGAGGACTAACTTCCTAATTCTCAAACAGCCCTCGACCCGAAGCTCTTCCTCCACTCCACCTTGTTGAGCACAGCGCCGCCTCTCGAGTGATAAAGACGTGACAATTCTCAAGAATTCCCATGAATGATCATGAAGCTCAGTGATCACTTCTTTGGAGGGATGGCGGTGCTATCTTTCCTCTTGAGTCGAGGTGTTGTGTTGACTAGAGGAACGTTCTTGAATACGGGCGTAACGTTCCGCTCCAACGCGGCAACCACTACGCTGGTTGTTTACGATATGCGAATAACCGCGTATGAAGACTCACGACGCCACCTACAATAAGAACGATGTGGCGTAGTAGCCGAGAGCGCGAGCCAGCGTCTTCATGTTTTGTTTCCCACGCGACGTCATCCTTTTACACAAGGCGCATATCTGCTCCCGTTTCTCTAACCACGCGACGCCATCCTAGGCCCGTGCGCTGGCGTTGGCCGCTGACGTCACGCTCCCCCACATCCAGCCGCTGCTCGAGGCTTCACCCCGCTCCGCGAGAACGCCCACTCAGATAAACGGATCCAGCGGCTTTGAGCTTCCTATGTACGACAATAAAACTGCGAAGTTACAATGAAAAACTTGTAGCGTACGAACGGTACTGTGCTCGTACTGGATATTGTCAACGTGTAACTGTGATCACAATGAGTGCTACAGTTTAAAAAAAAGTTGCCTATGCGTAGTTCTTAGTTTTGCTCTTAGTTGTTATTATTTATATATGAACACTTCAGCGAGAGATCTCTTTCATTAAGCAGGTTGGTCGCAGGACCGACGACAGCAAATGAGGCAACCGATGACACCCCAATGCGGAACTAAGTTGATCAGGCGCGAAAGCGTTCGCGCGGACATCAGCGTGCTTAGCAAAAGGGACGTCCCCTCGTTCATTCGACGCCACCGACGCGACGAGTAAGGCACGGCCGGCGCCAGGAGGTCCAAGGTGTTCATGAGAAAAAATAACTACGGCAACTTCGCGACACCACACGCCTACCGAGTACAACTAAGCTTGTGAGCGAGCTAACTTTACTTCTACATGGCTATTACCACAGGTACACACGAAAAATAATTTTGAAGAATGCTGGTGGCCATATTTTTTGTGACAGGGCCATACCCCTATCAGCGAGGGGGCGATACAGAAATCTGAGGGGGGGGGGGGGGGGGTCAGGACATCCGGACAACCCCCCTGGATCCGCGCCTGGGGCAAGTGTCTCCCCAGGCGAAGTTGACATACAGTGTATAAGAACGGGTTTTTTACGTCCCTGAAGAAAGAAAATTGATTGACTACCTGTCTCAAAAACAAATGTAACAAACCAAGTCCTCCATTTCGAACTCGAAGAAATAAATTGGTTCGACTAAGATTGCTACGCAACGCAACACTTACTGAAAGAGCAACTTCACCAGTATTTATAGGCCTAGTTTGAGGGAGCACATGTGGCACCGGTGAGCACCTATGTATTTGGTTAAATAATCAAAGCTGTGTGCTGAAATGTCTAAAGCCTACTGTCTGTACATATTTGTGATACGACGTCGCATATAACTGTTAATCCAACATAATGAACAACACTACAGTTAATCTCAATTTCGCATAAGACTGTTACAATCACAGCAAAATAGGCCAAGGCCAGACAAGTTAGTAGTTGCTTAGTAGTTACGTAGTAAAAACTACTAAGAAGGCATTTCTGGCTAGTAAAGGCAGCACTTACTAGCTTTACTAACCGCTGGCTAGTATAGAACTAGTCAGAAGGTAGTAAAATACACCGTAACCTAGTAAAAACGTGCATTTACTAGCTATTTACTAACTTTATTTTTAAGAGTGCATGTAGGTTGAGGCGACGCTCAGGAGAGCCCCCGTAGACACTAGCGCCACTTTTCCTTCTAGGGCATTTATTTAGAAACTATGCTTACATCCGAAAGGAATATAGACAGTGGGCCTCTTCGATTATCCGTTCCCGACAGTCCCGGACTGCCCTAGACGGTGCTTTCAGCCAATGAGCGTTGCTTATGCAGCCTTTCGGACAGTCCGGGTCTGTCAGACACGGATAATCGAAGAGGCCCACTAACTAGACAGCGCCATGCTAGGCGAGCACGGAGTGAGAGCGGCAGCAAACGAATGGAAATGCAGCTATTCAGCCGCAGCGTACCAGACATCCGCCAGCTTACGTCATCGGAACGCCGTTTGCAGCGGCACTATCAGTAGCGCACGAGGCCAATAGTGGCGTGCTCATGACGCTCATGCTAGCGGTAGAAGGTAGGAGGCTGCCATGACACCGCCACCGCGGCGATTGAGCGTAGCGTCCACAAGTGCGTCGACTTGGCTTCATTGTTGTTGCAGCGAAACAAATAAATCTCCGCGCGCGTGCCCAGCTTTCTTGGTAGAACGGGAACGCACGACAACGGTGGCGACGACGACGACGCTCTTGCGCCTCGAGCGTTCTTGTAATTACGCGCAGAAAAAAGAGATGCGTCATTTCATCCCTGCTTTCTTTTTCTAAGGTAGGCTATCTGCTTAATTACACTTATTGCCGTATTATTAGTTTGTATTGACCTCTAGTTGTCGGTTTTATTACTTTGATTTCTCTTTTTCTTCCTAGCACGTATTTTTTGGCCAATCCCCTGTAGTGTCATTGTCTCTCACCATCATCATCATCGACAGCAGCAGCACGAGCACTCGCTCCAAGGCGAAGCAGAACGAGCGCGTCGTCTCTCTGCAGCCATGAACTTTTTGGGTGGCGGTGATGCAGCTCCGGCCGTCGGTGACGCCAAGGCGAGCTCGGGTCGTGGAAGAGGCCGAGCCAAGCTCAACGCACCTGCGCCCGTCGCGACGTCGTCGTTGACTGCGCCGCCGCAGCAGCAGATACCGGTAGCGATGGTCCCGGAGCCACGTAACCGCGGACCGCACTGGAACGCTCTTTCACAACTGGACGCTGGGGACTATGTGCGGCGGCATGGCGAAGCACACCGGGACTCCCAGCTGCAAAAGGTCAGGCCGAGGCCCGAATCCTCTACTTATCTTCAACTTCCACTCCCAGCGTGCCATCATGTCCTCTATGCAAGGCGCGACATGATGCGAACGCCGATTCAGTTATATACAGCGTCGCTGTTCAGTCTTCCAAGTTGCTGTGCCTTTTTAAGGACCGCTTTCGACTTCTATCAATTGCACTTCTCAAGGACGCCTAGAGCACTGATCCTCACAGAAAAGCTTACATTCGGCTAGTGGCATTCCGTAATGAACATCCAGCACTTCATGTTACCGTGAAAGTGCTGAATTTCTTTCTAATTACTCTTTCTGTCGAATTACTCACTCTCGCGCCGCTAGTGTAACTGCAATCAAAACACACCTCGACCTGGCTGACCTTGAAGTAAGACGAAAAATAGCGCGACTTGAATTTTTCCTCAAGATATACTACAACAATGGTGACCCTAATAACGCATAGGATGCTGCTCCTCGTTATACTGGAGCACGCACTGACCACAATTTCAAAAGTCAACGTCACAAGTTCGCGTACAAACCTGTGGCCGGATTCACAACATTGTTACTCTGAAACTGCTCGTAGAAGCAGGTATGAGCTAATGGTGGGGATGGACATTTAATTAGCGGAGGCGGCTGGCCATTGGCAAGCAGTACTTACGAAAAAAAAAAAGCTTGTGAACTCGGGCCCTGAACGCTAACTCATTCACGCCAAGGATAGCGACCAGGTGGAAACGCCTCCCCGCCTCGACTGCCAGCAATGCGGTTCCATAATTGAAAACCGCGATCACTACGTTTTGTTCCGAATACCACTCCTCTCTGTAGCGCTGCACGTTGCATTTAGAGTGTTCAAATAAATAAATAAATAAATAAATAAATAAATAAATAAATAAATAAATAAATAAATAAATAAATAAATAAATAAATAAAAATGTCGTAGTTTCACCCGAAAGGCGAAGCATCAATTGCGATAGCAAATTAGTAGAGAGCTTCACGGTGTTAGGATAGAAGTTTAAACTTGGACATGGAGCAGCACCGGCAACGCGCAGAAGTGTTGTCGACGCCATCGGCGTTTTTCCTGCGTTCGCACCGAACGCGCGCGGCGTTGGTGACTGTGGCTGGTTAAAGCCCCTTGATAATTTGGAATTATCAAGGGGCTTTAAGTACAAAGAGTGGCGGTACTTTGGAATTATCAAGGGGTTTTATGGCCGGTGCCTCTGGGGGCGGCTCGAAGGTTTTCGACAAGATCAGAACGGGACACTCGTCGAGTAGGCGTCGGAAGTCTTTACCACTTTTTCGCCTCGCAACGTTTTTATATAATTACGCATTTGGTGCTGCAGCTAAATGTCCGCCTCTTCGAGTAGATCAGCTCATTAACTAGAATTGGGCTATCTACCACAGGAAACCTGAAATAAATTTTGAAAGTGTTCGCTGAAACACCCTGTGTATATATATATATATATATATATATATATATATATAGTGACCGAGAAGAAAGGGAACCGAGGGTACCGATTTTATTAATCGTATCGTAGGAAGCCAACAAACACAGGGGAAATTGCTTGTACTTACTAGGAGAATTAACGAAATGATAAATTAAAGGAAATTAAAGTGAATGGAAAAACAACTTACTGCAGGTGCGGAACGATCCCACGTCTTCGCATTACGCGTACGATGCTCTTGTCATTGAGCTACCGCGGTGCCGTTCCCCATCCAGAAAGGAAGTTTCACATCCGCCGCCAAGGTTTGTGAGTGACGGTGCTGGCTAACACTCCCAGGATTAATTCTAGTAGTAAAAACATAAATACCCCAGAGAGTGAGAAAACTTTAATTGTTCGTAAGGTGTGACACCGGAGCTCCGGTACCGCTCGTAGGCATCCAGGGAGCCTGAAGTCACCCCAAGGGGCAGGGGTTAGTAGACGAAGCGGCTTGCCGCTTCGGCTGCCAGACGGACAATGTTGGCCTGTGCCGCCGGGTCTTCGCTGTGAAGCGCGGTGTCCCATGCTTCTTCGTCCTTGAATAAATTATACCCCGAGGAGTAGCTGCACTCCCGTAGGATATGTCTTACTATTTTATCACAGAATCTGCAGAATTGGTCCTCCGGATTTCTCGTTTCCGGATGTATCTCCATCTGCGAGACACGTGGTTTTTGGCTTGCAGGCGGCGCCAGGTAACTGCCTCTGCGGAAGTGAGGGACCTATCCGGTAGTGGATATTGCCGGCGTCCTAATTTGTAGTGCTCTGTGACCTCGTGACAGGTCGCGAGCGTCTCCACCTTAAAGTTAGGTTGAGGCCGCCGTCCCCCCCGGATAATGATCGCTCGGGCAATGACGTTGGCGGCTTCGTTTCCTGTTATGTTGGAGTGAGCGGGGACCCAGGTTACGGTGATCGCACTGTCTATGTTACCTTTCGATATTATGCTGTACGCGTAGTCTGATATTTTGCCTTTGCAGAAATTTCTTACTGCCGATTTGCTGTCGCTGACGATCACACTCGCGTCCGTACTGACGCACGCCAGGGCGATCGCCGCTTCCTCCGCTGCCGTGGCGTCTACTCCACTTGTATATATCGCGCCCTGTTCTACTCCGTATCCGTTGACTACCACTGAGACGGAGCTTAGGTCTCCGCCAAGGGCGGCGTCTGTGAAGGCAACAATCTCGGGTGGCATTTTGCTTAGCTTTGTTGCGAAGTGTTTGGCTCGGTGCTTCCGTTTTTCCTGACCGTGCATGTTGTGGGTGCATGTTCTTAGGTATCGTGCACGTTTCGCGCATTTCCTTATTATTTACGTCTAACTTCTTTCTTTCTGCTATTTTGATGTTAAGGAATGAGGTTGAGCAGCAGATACGACTCAAGATGAAGGCGTGGACCAGCCTTAATTGTTCTTCTCCATTAGCCCTCTGCCTCTGGCCGAGATTCTTCTAATGACGCTTACCACTTGGTTTGCGTGCGCGTCTAGTTGAGCTATAGTCGTGTGGTTATTTCCCGTCTTGCTTATGAGCATGCCCAGAATTCTGATCTCATCTACTTGCGAAATTTATTTCCCGTCTAAGTCTATCCAGATCCTGTGAGGAGATAATGCATGCATCTCCTCCCAGAATCTCGATAGACTTAGACGGGAATGAAATTCCGTCTGCCCCTGTCCTGGGCCTGATGATTAGCAGTTCCGACTTCGTTGGAGAGCAGCTCAGCCCTTTACTTTTGGCATGGAAGTCTATGATGTCGGTTGCCCGCTGGAGCCTTTCTTCGATAGACCCATCACTGCCCTCATTGAGCCAAACGTTGACGTCGTCTGCGTACACGCTCGTCTTTAGTCCTTCGATCCTTGCTAACTTGCGCGGGAGGTCTTTCATAACTAAATTAAATAAGAAGGAGGATAGGATGGCTCAATGCGGGGTGCCCCTGTTTCCTAATTTTATCTCTTCTGAGCTGAGGCTCTGCATGTGCAGGGTCGCTGTTCTGTCTTTGAGAAAAAGATTTTACTTAGTCGAAGGTCCTTTTCCCTGCGTTAACATCTGACAGGCAATCGAGGATAGCCGAGTGGCTGACATTATCAAACGCTTTAGTTAAGTCTATACCAAATATTGTTCTCGTATATTTGGTCTTTCGTTTTTCTATAATAGCGTGTTGGAGCCTTAGCATGGTATCTTGGCGCTGAGGTGCGGTCTGAAACCTACGATCTCGTGGGGCCAGATGCTGTTTTCTTCCGCGAATCGAGTTAGTCGTGCCTGAATTACCTTCTCCATTAATTTGCGTAGACACGAGGTCAGTGAAATAGGCCTGACATTTTTTATACCCGGGGTTTTGCCCTTGTGAATTAAAATGATGTTGGCATGTTTCCAGTCTTTAGGGACTTCCCCGGATTCCCACACTTTGTTCAGATAAGCTGTAAGGTGAACTATAGAGCCGTCGTCGTAAGTTCCTAGCTTACCGTAGGTGATCTTGTCTATGCCAGGGGCTGTGTTCCTTTAGAAGTCAAATAGCGCGGCTCTGACCTCTGCTACTAGAATGGATTCGTCCAGTAACGGATTTTCCGCTCCCTGATATTCTTTATCCGCTACCGGGCATGCGGGGCTTATATAGATTTCTTGAAGTCTGTCGATGAGCTGTTCATCGGTTCCGTCAAATTTGTATCTTGTCTTGATTTGCTCTATGTTGGCGTGGGTTTTGGTGTTGGTGGGGTCTATGAGGTGGCGCAAGCATCTGCGACGTGTTACGACCGCTCATAGTCTTCTCTAGCTCGTCGCATTTTTTTATCCCACCTTTTCTCTTCTAGTTTGAAGGCGTAGCTCTCCTTTATTGTGCTCGGCTATTTTCTTAGGTTCCGGTTCCATTTCTGGCGCTTTAGCTTATTCTCGAGGGTTGTTTTTCGATTGCACATATTTCTAAGCTTGTTGTCTAATCTGAATGGGAGGTCATCTCCCTCTACCGTTTCGGTTGCCTGTTTCACGTGTGAGACGACGGTTGCGATCCACTCTGTTATGTCTCCGATTTCGCCTAAGTCTGCTGTTGATCTGATATTCCTGAATTTATCCCAGTCAGTTGCGGTGGCCTGCTTTGGATTATGTACGGGCACGCCTAGTTTCCTATCGATTTGTATTTCGATTATAAAGTGATCGCTGCCGAGGTTTTCGCCCGTGTTCTTTCACGATGTTTTGCCCGTCCTGTGCCCTAGTGTTAGGTCCGGAGTTGTGTCACAGCAGATGCTGTTACCCGTTCTGGTTGGCTCATTCGGGTCCGTTAGTAGCGAGAGTCCTGTCTTCTGAATAGCTTCCCACAGCATTCTACCTATCCTGTCGATTTTGGTGTAGCCCCATTCGTGATGCATAGCATTAAAGTCCCCTAAAACAAGTAGGGGGCACGATTTTGCTGCCCTCAGCGCTTTCTTAAATGTGGTCTCGAATTGTGGCCTTATGTGACGAGGGGGGCTGTATGCGTTCAGGACAAATATGCTTCCCCTATTATTTTTGCCGATAAGGATTTCTACGAGTACGCCCTCCACTTATTCCGTACTCGCGTCGTGTTCAAATACCACTGTTATTCTTAATTCGCTGTATGGCTACTCTACGTTTCTCCCCTCTCCCGTTGTCGAATGTGTGGTACCCTGAAATTTTGACTGGGTGTTTTCCTGTTTCTTGTAACGCCACGGCAAGCGGAGGCTCTCCTTGATTTAAAATGTGTTGTTGCAGCAACGTCTTTCTCTTTTATTGCGATAGCAATTATATGGACACTCAAAAGCAGATTTCTGCCGTCGGCGTCGCCGTCGCCGTCGCCGTGAGGTTCCGTATGACGTCAATGGAGATGAAATCGTCGCCGCGCGCCGAACGCTGTATGTGCGAGTGAAAGGGCGCGAGGGACGCGCGCTTTCACGGGGAGTGAACGCACGGCGGAGAACAAACGCGCGTTCTGCTCTGTGCTCCCTAAAGGGCTGCAGAAGTAGGCGTCTCTTTCCTCCTCTACAATCACCATATATGTAGAGCAAACGTGACTTCTTCCGACGCACGAAAGGCCGTGGGGGGGGGGGGAGGGGGAGGGAAGGGAAGCGACGTTTAGCTGCGGCACCAAGTGCCTATTTATATCAGAGGCTCCGGCAAAAGTCACCAACGCCGCAAGCATTTTGAGCGAACGCGGGCAAAACGCCGACGGCGTCGACAACAGTTCTGCGTGTTGCCGGTGCAGCTGCATGTCCAAGTTTATACAGCTGATAAAGCTGCTATCATTACTCCGTATAGCTCTCTTCAAATTTGCTATCGCAATTGATGCTTCACCTTTCAGGTGAAACTGCGACAACTTTTTTGAAGCCCTTGCAGTTCCACTGCCAAATCAAAGTTCCTGTCCTGGTCATGATGAGGAAGAGAACGGGGCTTCAGGGATCGAGGTTGGCTCCGGATCGGGATGAGCTCGTTCTTCGCCTCCTAGTACGGTCAGAAGTGCGGTCGTATGATTTTATATAGCCTGGACTTTTTTATGCATGATAATGCTTAGTTTGGTTAGCATGCTTTCCTCGTGCTTATTGAGGCGTGGCTCTAGCTCATCTTCGTTAATCTTTCTGTTCATCTTTTTTCTTCTCTCGGGTGGAGGCGTCTCGTGCCCCCTTGTCTTCATTTTTGCGGTGCCTACCGTATGTACCACCGTGCTGCCCTCGTCCTACGTCTGGGGGGCGGCTATTCTCTGGACTGGGGTAAGCGGCCTTGTTGGCGTCGCCTGCGTAGCTCACACTGTTGGGTTCGTTAGCTGCCCAACTTGCTCTTTGAGTTGGTTTACTGTATTCGTTAGGGTTTTGATTATTTCTCTTAGTTGGCTATTTTCCTAATCTCTCTTGTCTCTTTCCTTCTTAAATAAGTTAACCTGTGCCTCTAATTCTGGTGACCTACCTTGGGAGACCACGTGTGCGAAGCTGACACACATACCAGAGTGGGTCCGCTTGTCCCCTGGTTTCTGGAGGCCTGGCCAGTGGGTCTGGTTGTCCCTGGGTGGCGGCCTGGATGCACTTCTGTCCCTGGACTGGGATCGTTGCTTTTTGGCCGCAGGCGGTAGCTGATCTTCGATGTCGTGCTGCTTCTGCCCGCGGTCGCTCCTCCCTTTTCTTGTTCGGCCCTGGCCTCGGCCCGGGCCGCGTCGCGTTGTTTAAGCCAGTGGGGCTTCCTGTAGAGTTCCCTGCATGTCGGGTCCCCTAACTGATGATTCCTCCCGCAGATGAGACACTTCGGCTCGCAGGCGTGCTCCTCCGGCTGATTTCTTAGCCCAGGCGGTCTGCGTTGCGATCTCGTACCGAACAGGGTTCCGACTATGGGAGCAGCATTGGCCCGTCCCAGGCGCTCACTCGTCGCCGAGGCGGAGCGAGAGCGCACACGTTGGCACCCGAAAGATGAATTATGCCCGGGCAGGACGAGGCCAGAGGAAACTGCAGCCTCTGCAGCGGGTGCTTCTTGGATCTGGGCAGATGTCTTGCCTGTGCCCAATCTTGCCACATGCGTAGCACACGCAGTAGTTTTTCATATATAAGTGACATGGAATCCATTGACTGAAAAATTTTATGGCCTTCGGTACTTCCAGATGTTTGCAGTTAATGATGACCGATTCGGATGTCCTTCGTAATCTTCTTACTGCCGCATACGTTGGGTTCCGTGGGTTGTCCAACGCCTTGTGTATTTGTTGTTCCGTCAGCTCTAGGTTAATCCCGTAGATGACGCCTTTGCCCCCCTCGGGCATCGCCGGGTGGGCAGTCATTTCGAAATCTTCTTCTTCGGCTCGAATGTTATTAATTTTGGCGAAGGCCTCTGCCCTTTCCTTGTTCAGGGTTGATATTAGGATTGTTTGGTTGTTTTTGTTGAAGACAATGTCCTCTTCTGCCATGGGGGGTAGCCCGGCCGCCTCCAGAATGGCATTTCCGGCGGGAACCCCCAGCTTCTTTATGCTGTCGATACCTCCTGCTGATCGGAGGATAATCTTCTCTGTGCGCAATGGCAGGCGAACTTGATGCTTGTCTACCACCCTTTCTGCCATGGCCTTGTTTAGGGGTTTTAGTTCCCTTCTTCTTGCTAATACTTCTTCCACCTTCTCCTCCGGGACGTATCTGCCGCCTATGGAGCGGCACCAGCCCTCTTGGGTTTCTTATTTATCGGCGAAAGCGCCGACGTCCATCTTTTCTCCTTCTTCCTCTCCTACGCGGGGAGGTATTCGTTCTGCATGATTTCCATCCGAGGACGTTGGCTGTACGTCCCTTCCGGCAGTTGCCGCAGCTTTTGCGGCTCCGTTTCTTCGCTCTTCTGCCGACATCTCCGCCGACGCTGCAGCAGCTGTGCGAGCTGCTGTGCCGTTGCGTTCCCTCGGCGTTTCTCTCTCCTGGCGGCGTCTCCGCCGACGTTGCAGCCGCTGTCCGTGGTTACATCATGCTTGGGCCGGTGTAGCAGCTATTCGATGTGCTACGCCCTTGCGTTCTCTCGACGCTATACTTAACTGGTGGCGTCGCCGCCTCGAAAATTCAAACTCTTGCAGAGATTAGAGAAGCGGTCCTACCGTGGTGATGGTGATAGTTCCGTGATCTCCTGGTGTTCACGGTTGTTCTTGTTCTTGAATATTATTTAAGGACTCAAACTTGAGAAGATATGGACATTTACGTCGGAGCTCGATGTGAAGGCGACTTCTCTACATCGCGCCCCCTAGCGTCCACCTAAATTGCCCAGAAAGTGGATGGGAAAACGGCTGCGTGGTAGCTCAATGGTAAGAGCATCGCACGCGTAGTGCGAAGACGTGGGATCATTCCTCACCTGGGGGAAGTTGTTTTTTTCATCCACTTTAATTTCCTTTATTTTTATCATTTCTTTAATTCTTTTAGTATGTACAAGTAATTTCCCCTGTGTTGTCGTTGGTGTCTGTGTTTGTTGGCTTCCTATGATATGATTAATAAAATCGGGCCCCTCGGTTCCCTTTCTTCTCGTTCACTGCATAACAAGGGTCTCGAATCCAGCAACATTGGTGCCTACAGGTAGCATATGTGGGTTTATTGACCAGTTGCTTTCACCCAAAAAATGATCACGTACTCGTGACACTTGCGGCAGGAAGGATGTTCCACATCCGCCGCCAAGGTTTGTGAGTGATGGCACTGGTTAACACCCCCAGAGTTAATTCTAGTAGAAAAAACGTAGATACCCCAGAAAGTGGATGGGAAAACGGCGCCGCGGTAGCTGAATGGTAAGAGCATCGCTCGCGTAATGCGAAGACGTAGGATCGTTCCCCACCCGCGGCGAGTGTTTTTTTCATCCACTTTAATTTCCTTTAATTTATCATTTCTTTAATTCTCTTAGTAAGTACAAGTAATTTCCCATGTGTTGTAGTTGGTGTCTGTGTTTGTTGGCGTGCTATGATATTATATATATATATATATATATATATATATATATATATATATATATATATATATATGTTGTAACGCCGGTAGCCCGGGACATCTCCAGCGTATGAGAATGAACACAGAAGTGCCGGTCAATCAGGCGCATCACCAGCGCTTTACGCATGGGGCCGGTTCTGACTGCTCGCAGGGTTCCAACTACCACACCGAGTTCGGCCTCTCAATCCTTACCAACCCTGTTCGTAAGGATAAAGGCCTTGACATTTGGTGGAGAGTGCTGGGCACGACTCCATCAACGCTGGAGCTTCGAAGCCGAACCCTTCAACCATCTGGGCCCATGCCGGACGATCCCCCCCAGCCTTCTCGAACCATGCTTGATGATGTAGCCCACCACACTGCGGCCACGGCACCACCTGTCATCTGTCCTGGCGTGCAGCGTCAGCGGGATCCTGTGATTTTCGCGGGTACCATTGATCACGACGTCGAGGACCGGCTCGCCTCGTACGAAAGAGTCAGCGCGCACAACCACTAGGACGACACGTCAAAGCTCAACAACTTAATTTTGTGCTTGAGCAACGTTGCACATTTGTGGTATCGTAACCACGAATCCGACATCAGGATATGGTCAGCATTCAAGACCAACTTCACGGAAGTCTTTGGTCGTCCTGCTGTCCGTAAACTTCAGGCCAAACAACGCCTGCGCGGACGCGCCCAGCAAGCAGGTGAGAATTTCACCAGCTACATCGAAGACGTCGTTAATCTGTGTAACAGAGTCGACGCAACGATGCCAGAAGCCGACAAGATGAGGCATATCCTCAAGGGAATTGAGGACGACGCCTTCCAGATGTTGGTCGCCCGAAACTCGACCACAGTTTCTGTCGTCATTGCGCTGTGTCAGTTACGACGAACTTCGAAGGGAGCGAGTTGTCACACGACATCCACCCTCAGAATTCGCCGCTGTCTCAGGTCTGACGCTAGGTTTTGACGAGTCGCCTCTAATGCACCAAATAAAGGAATTCGTACGAGAAGAAGTTGCTTGGCAGCTTTCGCTGGTGCCCTTTACGAACGCGCAGCCATACTCCCCATTGACACCGGGGTTACAGAGCGTCATCAAGGAGCAAGCAGCTGAGTGCCTGCCAACTGCTACTCCACCGCCTACCGTCGCGGCGCCCTTCAAATACGCTACCGTCGCTGCAAGGCCGCCCTTCGATCCACGTCCACCTCTCCAAGCTGTTGCGCGACCGCCCCCGATTCCCTTCTCGCCGCCTGCACCACAGCTACCACGCCAGCCAAATCCTTGGCTCACAGGCGACAACCGCCAAATTTGCTACCATTGTGGTATTCCGGGCCACGTTCCAACGCCGTATGCTGCCTATTTATGATAACCGCCGAACCATGAGCACTTACGCCCCTGGACAGCTACAATCTCCTGTGCAGCCGGATGAAATCCCTGCTCATCGTTATCCAACCCTACGCCGCCGCTCCATCTCACCGATGAGACGCCGGCCAAGCCCTCTACCTCAGGGAAACTAAGTGTCGCAGCCCCCGAGGGGAGAACTGCGTGCCCTTCGATTTACCAAAGGCCTCGAAATCACCCCTGGAACATCATTGAGGTATACGTCGAAGGGATTCCAACATTCGCACTGGTCGATACGGGTGCAGCAATCTCGGTGTTACGCGCAGGACTTTGCCGACGGATAGGAAAAGTAACGACGTCACTTTCCGGGCTGTATTTGAGTACTGCGAGCGCACAGCTTGTCTAACCATTGGGAGTCTGCACTGCACGTGTTGTCATCGAGGAGCCGTTTCATGTCATTGAATTCGTTCTACTGCCGTCCTGCTCCTACAATGTTATCCTAGGCTGGGATTTCCTTTCGTCCAACAATGCCATCATTGACTGTACCCTCGCCGAGGTGATGTCTTTGCTTTCCGAGGCAGCCAAAGACCAAGATCCTGTGACGTCTACAAAAAAAAAAAAAAGAAAAAGAAAGATCGCAGTTTCGCCCGAAAGGCGAAGCATCGCTTGCGATAGCAAATTAGTAGACAGCTATACGAAGTAAGGGTAGTAGTTTTATCGGCCATATAAAGTTGTAAATATTCGCTTACTAACTAAATAAGCACAATGTCACGCGCGCACAGGTAAATATGAACACATCTTGCTCTATGACCGCGGGAGCTCGTCAAAACGCTGGAGTACCAAATCGCGCCAGGGGCAGCGCGCAAACTGACCTTCGTGCTGGCTCTCGCTTCAACGCGAACTAAACGTCGAAAGTGCAGCGCATACGAAGCTACCGGCACTCGGCGAATGCCCTTTGGCCCATCGCAGATCGGTTTGAAGATGAGGCCGCCGCGGGCCCACTTTTTTTTCTTTTGGAGTTTCTCGCTGATCCGGCCACTGTTACAGCATCTAGGACTCTACGGCGGCAGGCGCATCAGCTTGTTATTCGCGACCAACTCCTCTACCGTCGCAACTATGTCGCAACTATCTCCCCGAGGGTCGGCAATGGCTCCTCGTAATACCACGTCATCTTTGGCCTGATGTATGCGCATCGTTTCACACTCATCCCCAATGTGCACACGGTGGTGTGTTAAAGACCTACACCCGTCTTAGGCTCCGGTATTACTGGCCTGGCATGTACAAGTTAGTTTGGAAGTACGTCCGCTGCTGCCTCGACTGCCAGCGTCGAAAGTCGGTCCCTACTTCCACTGCCGTGCCTTTGCAGCCGCTTCCTTGTTCGTCCCGTCCTTTTGATCGCGTCGGAATCGACCATTACGGTCCACTTCCTTGTACCGGGGCTGGAAACTGCTAGATTATTGTTGCAGTGGATCATCTCACACGCTTTGCAGTGTTGCGACGCCGGTTCCTTCAAGCTCGACCGGCGTTACTGCTTTGTAGCGTGGTGTTCTCGGCAGACTGCAGGCGTCCGGTAGACCACGGCGACCAGGCAGGGGCAAGACGATTTCTTAGTGCGAAACTTGCACAGTTTATTTCATGGCTGAGGAAGGTTAGAAAAGAAGAGAATGAATGAAAAATACATGGTGAGGCCGCTTAAATAGGCCCGCTAGCATCATAGGCGGGATTTAGCTCACGTCAACGTCACGTGACAGGTACTGAGTCCAGTCGGGGGTTTCTGCAGCTGCTCCCTCTCTCCTAGGCGACGTTTCTCGGGCTTGGCTCCGCCAGCGGCGACTTGAGGCTTCTGTCGTGCACCGTTCGCTCTCTGGGCGCACGTACGCAAAGGGCCTGGTAAACAATGCGACACGAGGCCCCGGTGGTATACAGTTCGGGGAAGGCGCAACCCCTAGCCTGCTGGGCGCACACACACAAAGGGGCCATAAATCACTGCGACTCGCCCGCCAGATTGAGGATCACTCGAGACAACCATAGCAAATCAGGCATTCATCCTCCGTTGGTTTAGGCATGGGCCTCCGATAATTCCCCCTGCACGGGGCGTCAAATGCCATTCGTAACGACCGGGCTGTCATACGCGAATCGTAATCATTTTTGACACAGGGCGTGACGTGTCAATCGTAACAGCAGAAACCGCTGCACTTCCGTCTGCAAACTGCCCAAGACGTTGCATCATTCATACTGAGGCATTTTGTTCTTCGTCACGGGGACCCTCAGGAACTTCTTAGGGATCGAGGCCGCGCTTTTTTATCCGAAGTCGTGACGTCGCTTCTGAAGGAGCATCACATCATTCAGAGGACCACTAACGCATACCATCCACAGACGAACGGGTTGACGGAGCGTTTCAACCGAACTCTTGGCGACATGCTCTCCATGTACGTCGCGTCCGACCATTCCAACTGGGAAGCTGTGCTTCCGTTCGTCACGTTTGCCTATAATACTGCCACTCAAGCCACCGCTGGTTTTTTCCCAATTTTCTTACTGTACGGACGCGAACCTTCCTGCACCATCGAAACCATTCTACCCTACCAGCCTGATTCATGAGAATGTGTTCTTGTATCTCAAGCTGCGCAGCATGCTGAAGAATGCAGACAACTCGCCAGTTGTCTTACCACCGCATATCAGACACAACAGAAGCTTCGTCGCGGTGCATGGCTCTGACCCCCCAAGCTTCCCTTCCGATTCATTGGTTTGGCTGTAGGTTCCACCTTTAGCTCCCGGCCTTTCTTCCAAGCTGCTTTTATGATATCATGGACCTTACCGTGTAATTGCACAAACTTCTCCCGTGAACTATGTCGTAGAGCCTGTGTCGCCGTCTTCTAATCAGCGCCGTCGCGATCGCGAAACTGCTCACGTAGATCGGCTCAAGCCCTTCTACGATCCCTCTATGTTGCCTTATGCTAAGATCGCGAGGATGGCGTCTTTTTCTCCGGGGGACAAATGTAACGAAGAAGCGCCGGTTAGCCCGGCGCATCTCCCGCGCATGAAATTTAACAATGAAGTGGCGGTCAGTCAGGCGCATCACCAGCGCTTTACGCACGGGGCCGGTTCGGACTGCTCGCAGGGTTCTAACTACGACACCGAGTTCGCCCTCTCACTCCTTACGTACCCTGTCAATAAACGCCTTGACATTATATATAATGAAGAAAAGAGAGTACGACGTACGTCGTATTCGCACAGTTTATTTTGATAACGTTTCGGCTGGTGGACCAGCCTTCGTGCTTATATTGTAATGACGAGAAAGACGCACTGAGGCTCCCGCGCTCGGACTGCGGGAGCGGGCAGACGATGACGCTCTCGCCTGTCTACATGGCTCTGCCTGCGTCTCTTCTATCGACCTGAGGTCAGGATACTGGCAGACATAAGTCAGCGCACTCAGACAAGGCTGGTCTGCCAGCCGAAACGTTAGCAAAATATACTGTGCAAGTACAACGTACGTCGTACTCTTTTTTTCATTATACTACCGGGGCGAGCGTGATATATATATATATATATATATATATATATATATATATATATATATATATATATATAGACGATGCTCCATCGTCTAAGAGGACGGAACCAGACCGAACTGTGGGAGCGGGCCGACAGAGAAGACGACGAGGCAGAGTGAAACCGGCGATCTGGCGGACGGCCGGCTGTTTTTCTCATTCATTACAATATATATATATATATATATATATATATATATATATATATATATATATATCAATGTTGCCAGCTGCAGATGTCTCAATACGTGAATTTTACAAAATCGCGATATCCCTTTTCATTGGTGTGATTAGTGCCATTTATTCCCTGACGCCTGACATACCAACTAGCGCAAACCAAGATTCTCTGTGACTTTAAGTAGCAGCGGTCTATTATACTGAGTAGTAGTACTGAAATTGATGTATTCAATGAGCAGAATGAAATATTTAGCCCTTAAAAACTGCTGCCGCACTTTCGCACGTAGTAGACAATTGTGGACACAATTGTGGGGCCTACGTAGCTAAATAATTGTCTGGCGTACGTGTACTGCAAAAAGCTGCGCGCCAAATAGGGGCATAAAGTTTTTATAATATGAAGTCTGACTTTACATCCTTTGTTCAGGCCCAATGTACTGGACAGTTCAATCGTCCTGAAGAAAGGGCTCTTGGTCTTTCGACGTTGTACCCCTGTTTGGCGGGCATCTTCTTGCAGTACACACACAATGCAGACGAGTGCTGTTGCACGGAGTAAACCAACCCGATCATGCGCTTTGCGGGTAATTATTTGTTGCGCAAATGACGATGCTTCAGCAATGCCTCTGCCCCGAAGTCTTCATAAGCTTCCGTATTTTCTCACGCAGTGCCCACCGTTGTCTTCGAGCGTGTCGGCTGAGCCTCCGATTAGGCAGCAACGACCGCAAGCAGTGGACGAAATGAAGGGTGCAGCGCAACGTAACCCTTGCTCGAGTCAAGAAGAAATCGACCCTACGCTAACACCCAGTGCTAAACTCAGAATCATCGAGAAAGCTGTGACAGGTACGCCTTCCGCGGTTGCAGACCGTGGCACGACGTTTTTTCCGAGCAGAAAAAAAAATGACGTGGTCGCAGGTGCGCGCGTCATATGGTGTAAGTTAGTCATTTTGCAAAGCTGGACACCCAGTTTCTTGGCGAATAATTACGCACATATTGTTATGAGCTTCAGGGACGCCGCTGCAGATGGTTTGGCTCTCTGGTGATTTATTCCGCGTGTTTGCCCCTCGTGTCACTGATTTCCATCGTGTGCGGCTAAGTCGAGACACCCGAGCCTTTTTTGCATTTCGCCTTGATATGACTAGGGCTTTCGGAGCCAGGATTCGAATGCACGACATCTCCTTTCACAGCCAGATACTGAACTGCTGAGATCTCATCCATAGACATTCAGTCAATGCTGCAGGTAGTTGCAATGAATATATGTGAAGGAAGACTGGCCGACCAGTGTTCCTAGAAAAAAGGACAACACAAGTTGTCCTAATACTTTCCCCCCCTTTCGCACGTATGTATGAGTCTTCATGAATCCTTTATTCACCACAGAACTGCTGGCGTTTGTCGAGGCAGCCATTTCAGCGCTCCTATAATTCATATAAAAGTGATCAAATGTCTGTGACCTCCAAAAATATATGTTTTGAGCTGGTGGCATTGCCACATTTCTATTTCTTCAAGTTTCTTTGCGTTTTTTTTTCAGAAGCCATATACCATTTAACACTTTATCTATATGGTCTGTAATTACCAAGTTAAGGATTGCTACAACCAAATCCAAAGCAGTCGTACGCCGACTGAATAACAGAGCGCTCTAATTCGCTCCTGATATTCGCTTCTGCTACAATACAATTTCTAGGCAGACCAACCGTTGTAGGACTCGCCGCAGTGCGCTATGCAGGGCTCGATGTCGCAGGTTCGACTCCGTGCCGAGCTGCATTTATGTTGCTGCAAGAACGCTCGTGTGCCGCGTTTTAAGTGGACGTTAAGGAATTCCGCGTGCTCAAATTATTACTCCAGAGCCGTCCACTGCAGCTTGCCTCATAGTTTTGGGACGTTCAACGGAACTCTACTTCGGAACCCTACTTGTTCAACAATAGAAGTCGACTTGATGAGTTGTTAGCCACCCGCAATAAAGCGAAGTGGCGTTAAGGTACTCGCTAAATCATGAAGAAACAAATAATGGTCGGCAACACCACAGTACAGTTTGGTTTGGTTTGTTTAGGCTGTGCAATAGCGCTCGTCAAATTAGCAGCTATCTAGCTTGGGGTGTTCACGTCAATGTGGTGGTAAACAAGCTGTCCTAAGTTACCTGTGTCACTGCTTCGCATCGTCGTCTGCTCCATTATACCCTTTTGTTATACCACGTTTTTTATGTCTTAAATTATGTTTACATAGCCAGGTGCACAACCACGTCTTCTAAAGACTTTTACGAATCATTCATATCTGAGTTTTAAAGATAACATTGCGTCATTATTCAAGAACGTGCATTTTTTGAGAGCAGTGACGGAGTACAAAAAATACCATACTTGTGCGATCTTCCAGAATCAAAGCTCAATTTTTAGCGACGCTGCTGTTTCTGAGGGCATCAACTAGTATTTTCTTGCAGGCTATTGCATTCAGCCTTACTTTACGTACGGTGCCGTACGTTTCTGCTATTTCTGGAAAATGAACACCATGCAAATTTGCCAAGCAGACAACTGACGCATGCCGTGCAGACGCAGAGTCGCATTAAAGCGCACCGTAGGGTCCAGGCGACACTACGGAAGCGGTCGCACGTCAAATCAACACTTCTGTGCCCACCGCGGTATTTGCGGCTGTGGTAATGCTCGAGGTCGTGGATTTGATCCCCACCGTGGCAGCCGCATTTCCACGGGAGCGAAATGCCAAAAACGATCGTGTACTATTTTTTTTTTCTATTCTGCTTTTATTACTCACTAGTACATTGCTGACTCGTGTATTACGTAAAAAAAACGAAAAAAAAACGTACGTACGTGCGTATGTACGTAAAAAAACGTTCTCTAATTTCTATAACTCCGTTACATGCGGAAGGGAGACTCTTCATGTATATACCTTATTTATTTATTCTATTGAACAATACATAAAATTACCCGCGGGTCCTGACAAAGGGAGGTTACTGGCCTCCTGACAAAGGTACCGAGTCCGCTTGGTGGTAAGGTAGCATTACTTTCGTACACACGAACACAGCATCATTAGGTGTACATAATACTGGACATGGTAAGATAACATCCGCATATACAAACAAGATTCATTTGTAAAGGTACGCATATAAATTGATCCATAATTTTGCTGGAGTTTTCACTTGAAGTAGCAGCCATCCGTAAGTTGTTTACTGTAAGCATAAACAAAATTAGGCAACCAGAACCGTGGGTGGCATACACAGGCATACAAGAGAAAAAAATATCAAAAACAGTTTCAGTTATATACATTTAAGGACATCACATACAAATAAAGCAAGATAGCAATAGAAAAAATGCATTGCATTCAGCCAGCAGCTCCTATGTAACGTCAGAATATTTCATTTACGCCAACTTAAAACGGAAGAACAACATTTCAGATTTAAAGCTTCTAGCTGCGTTACACACTTTCGCCAGTTAGGTAAATTAAGATACTTGTTACATATATTAATTATTTGATCATCAATTACCTGTTTCCCATAATTTGTTTGTGCTCTTTATACAACCATGGAAGTTCTGCGCAGATTGTGACCTAGTATGTTACTATTTAGGTAACGACAAGTCTCTCTTTACTTCCGCAAAAATGTACAGAGTTCATTTTAGGGATATCGCAAGAAATGGAATGTTCTGCTTCATTTAAAATAAAAATTATGGGGTTTGACGTGGCAAAACCACGATCTGATTATTAGGCACGCCGTAGTGAGGGACTCCGGGATAATTTGGACCACCTGGGGTTCTTTAACGTGCACCTAAATCTAAGTACAGGGTTATTTTCGCATTTAAAATAACGATATGTTTGTGTGTTTCCCTGTGGCACATATTTATTCTTACTGCTCTTCTTTGTAACGAAGTCAGCTAATCGCTATAATTTTTCTTCCGTGTTCCCCAAACAAGTAAACAATAGCTGAAATGACCATGAATGGTAGAAAAATATAATTGTTTCTTTAATTCAAAGGTGATTCAACACGCCGATAGACCTAGCCATTTTCACCCGAATTGTATACACATGATGAGACCAGTGCAAATTTGTTTGAAAAGCTCAAGGAAATATTCACCGCATTTTAGTTTGACATCGTAATATATTCTTTTGTTTGTCGGGCGAAAAAGGATAAACTTTCATCTTCGCATTTATGCTTAGTTTGTTACTTGTTGCACATAGGTCAAGTTTGTGCAGCCAGACATTTGACACAGATTCGAGACCTGTGGGATCTCCCCAGAGAAAGATAATACTCTTGTCATCTGCACATGATCAGTCATAGGAATATTGATTCCCTCATTATGGTGGACTACAAACAACATAGGGCGCAACAGAGAACCTTATGGTACATCATATTTGATGAAGCTTTTATCTGATTCAATGCAATGTCGGTAAACGAACTGAGATCTACAGTGTAGGTAGTTACGTATAAGAGAATGGGCTACACCTCTAATGCCAAATACTTCAAGCTTAGTCGGCAAAATATTGTGCTTGATGGTGTCAAAGGCCTATTGAAAATCCCAATAAATTCCACTTGTGAAATATTTCCTATTTTTGTCGTTATTATGAAATAATGCTTTCTTCATAGACTTTCCTTTTTGAAAACCAAATTTCTGATTTGCGATGATGTTCTTTGACAGCAAAAAAAATGTATCAAAGCGTGTAGGTAAAATGCGTTTTGCAACCTTTGAAAATAACGATAACACAGATATGGGTCTGAACTACTCTGATCACTATACACAGATAATAATAGTTAACTATAACACATTCCACTAGAATCAGGGCAACACTTGACTTCAACCAACCAAGAGAACAGGCTGGCTTCAGGAAAGGATATTCTACGATGGATCATATCCGTGTTATCAATCCAGGTAATCGAGAAATCTGCGGAGTACAATCAACCTCTCTATATGGCTTTTCACACTACGAAAAGGCATTTGATTCAGTAGAGATACCAGCAGGCATACAGGCATTGCGTAATCAAGGAGTACAGGAGGCATACGTGAATATCTTGTCAAATATCTACAAGGATTCCACAGCAACCTTAGTTCTCCACAAGAAAAGTTGAAATTTACCTATCAAGAAAGGGGTTAGGCAAGGAGACACAATCGCTCCAGTGCTATTCACTGCATCCTTAGAAGAAGTATTCAAGCTCTTAGACTGGGAAGGCTTAGTAGTGCGGATCAACGGCGAATATCTCAGCAACCTACCTTCGGTTTGCAGATGACATTGTCCTATTCAGCAACAATGGGGATGAATTACAGCAAATGATTGAGGACCTTAAACGAGAAAGTGTAAGAGTGCGGTTGAAGATTAATATGCAGAAGACAAAGATAATGTGAAATAGCCTGGCAAGAGAACAAGAATTCAAGCTCGCCAGTCAGCCTCTAGAGCCTGTAAAAGAGTATGTTTATGTAGGTGACTTAGTGACAGGGGATCCTGATCATGAGAAAGAAATTTACAGAAGAATAAAATTGGGTTGTAGTGCATATGGCAGGCTTTGCCAAATCCTGACTGGGAGATTACCACTGTCGTTGAAAAGATAAGTGTACAATCAGTGCATTCCACCGGTGCTAACAGCTCGAGAACAAGTTAAGGACCGCACAAAGAGCGATGGAACGAAAAATCTAAGCACTAACGTTATGAGACAGGAAGAGAGCGGTGTGGATCAGAGAACAAACGGGAATAGCCGATATTCTAGTTCACATTAAGCGGAAAAAATGGAGTGGGGCAGGCCATGTAATGTGTAGGATGGATAACCGGTGGACCATTAGAGTTACAGAATGGATACCAAGAGAAGGGAAGCGCAGTCGAGGACGGCAGAAAACTAGGTGGGGTGCTGAAGTTCGGAAATTTGCAGGCGCAAGTTGGAATCAGCTAGCGCTAGACAGGGGTAATTGGAGATCGCAGGGAGAAGCCTTCGTCCTGCAGAGGACACATATATAGGCTGATGATGATGATGATAACACATATATGGGTCTGAACTATATTTACCGCCATTATGAAATAAAGGTGCGCGAACAATTTTTAACTTTGTACCTCTACCAGCCAAGGGTTCTGTCGTGTCCGTCGTTGTAATCAAAAAACGATCCCGACGAAGCGCTAACAATTACAGGTATAGCAGTATAGCTTACTTGAATTCAGGCATTCCGCGTACAACTAAGCACTCGTTTTCGCAAGAAAAACCACAAAAACAAGCTTCAAAGTGATGAGCCAACATGATGGATGATAAGGGCTGCGGGCAAACAACGGAAACAGGCTCGGCGCGGTCCGTAAGATTAGATTGCAGCTGTTGCAAAGCTTATGCAGCTGCTTGAAAGAGGGTTGACGTCATCCGAAACCCTTGCAGCCTAGTAACTGCTTCGGTTCATTTTCTAGACTACCCCACTATGGGGTAGTCTAGTAGTGTATATCACACCGATCATAAAGCAGTAGTGAACATTGTTGTGAAGTAAATAATAATAAAGGCCGTGGTTAAAGTTACGTTGTAGTGTGTGAAATATCAAGTGCGCCGCAGTCACCGTGAGGCTGGCGTAAAAAGCTTCGCTTTCCAACCACCTTCACAGGGTGGATTGGCAGGCAATCTTTTTTGTCAATTTGGGAAAATTCGAGATGTCATCATATTATTAAAAATATGAGTTATAGGTGAAGCAATTTCAGATGCAATAGCATTTACTGCTGAAGTCTTAACTGCATCCTTACAAGCTGCAGAATTATTATCTAAGGAATTCAACATAGAAATAATTTGAACCTCGTAGGTATAGGAGTCAGGAACAAACTGTCCTGGACAGCTAGGTTTATGTATGTCAAATAACTGTGTCCGGCTGTCCTGGACAGTGGATGAGGATTGTGTCACGCTAACGTTTATAACATAATCGTTAAAAAATTTCGCGGAGGATAAATTAGAATATTTTGCTTCACAAATTTCTAATTGTAACGGCACACCATCCATAGGGATATTGGACATTTCGTGAAATAGTTTCTATATTTTCTGACCGTTTTTCAAGAAACTCTCAAACTTACGCTAAAAAATGAAAATCGCGCTTTCTTCATATCAAGATAGAACTGATCGCAAAATTTTTTAACGCCTGTTTTTGAACGCACGTGTTTTTAAAGAGTGGTTGAATAGCCTTTCTTTCTGCTTGATATGGTTATAGAAGTATTTAATAATCCATGCTGTCCTGTCTTTCTTGTGCCTACTTATTGCGGTTAAGGGAAATGACATATTATAACAATGTTGTAGTGCAGAAACAAAGTTGTCATACGACCTTGAAGGACCGCATTCAGCAAAGAAACCTGCCCAGTTTAAACTATTGATTAGGGATTGAAAATAACTTATGGTTCTTTGGTTAATGTATATCCTACCTTGTACCTTGATTTGTACCAGTTTAAGGATCCTTAATAGGAAATATTGCGAATAATAGGACATGATCGCTAATGTCTGAACGCAGAACGCCTGTACAGCAGGTAGGTTTAGGCAAGTTAGTAAAACATACGATAAATAATGTGTTAGTATGCATAGTTAACCTGGAGGCCTCTTTTCCAGATTTCTCGCAATTGTGAGCAAGCATAACCTCAAGTAATTGGAGCTTTGATTAGTTATTGCACAGTAAATCAACTTTACTATCAGCTACGATATGACATTGTCTCATTTTTCGCTACCTGCGAAAGATAACAGGTTATATCGACAAAGTTTAGAAAGTTACAAAGCACACCTTGAGGGGGGCGGTAAACTGTAACAATGCGAATGTTACGACATAAAACAGTAACTATTTCAAAATGGTCGCACACGCAAGTGTATTCTTCAAGCTGTTCAAAATGCTAGTGCTGCAGTACGTAAATAGACAAACCGCCACCAATATAGAGAAGCATGCCTATAATCAGAAAGATTGTATAGATCTGCGCAATCGAAGTACCACGTTTTCAAGAATGTTAAAAAATCGAAGCAGCTATCAAACTGAGGTAAGTACGCTTCATCCTCAGTACATTTGTTGCGGAGGTTTGGTCGCATTCGTGTGAAGTAGTGAAAAATGCGTTTCGCTTGAAGATTCACCAGTGTTTAGAAAAAAAAAAAAAAAAAAAAAAAAGAAAAAAAAAACTTTGTAGTGCTTAGTTAGCCATCGTTTGTAAATAGTGTAGCGGCACTCAGCAAATGAATACTAGACAATTTTGTTCAGGTCAACTTCCATAGGAAACCTGACAGCCCGTAAGTGTGTTTTTGCACGCACAGAAAGATTGGAAGGTTAACTCCCGGTTAACTACCTTTTATGTTCTATTAGTCTTCCAATCGTTTCCTTACATTGCCAAGACTGCCAAGATTGTAACTGCATGCTCCAGTTATACGAATGCGCGATATTGTACAGGCATAAGAATGAATGACTCGCCGCGGTGGCTTAGTCAGCTAAAGCGTTGCGCTGCTGAGCACGAGATCGCAGGATCGAATCCCGGCCGCGGCGGCCGCATTTCGATGGAAGCGAAATGCAGAAACGCCCGTGTGCTTACGTTGTAGTGCACGTTAAAGAACCCCAGGTGGTCAAAATTAACCCGGAGCCCTGCACTACGGCGTGCCTCATAATCAGAACTGATTTTGGCACGTAAAACCCCAGAAAGACGAAGAAGGCATAAGATTGAAGATACGCGTCTAATGATCGAGGCTTGGCTTATCAATAATGGTGGAAGTGCGTGCGTGAGTCAGCCTTCCATTATCCTACATAATTAAGAGATCAAACGCCTTAACAGTTATCTCTCACTAGACCGGCACGTGTACCCGAAGGACACGGGGTGCTACCATTCCAGAGCATGCGCAGATGAGTTGTGTGTATTCCTATTCGCCTTAGTGCTTCCTTCAGTTGATAGTCGGCGTTCATGTTGTCCACTTCTCTTGCGTCCGTGTCTTCACGCCTTACCTTTTTTGCATTATGAATTCTTTCTCTCCTTCCACACGGAAAACCAATCTTGTATTTTCTTTGGAAGTTTGCTACATATGATAGTTTGCTACATTGCAAACTTTCATATCCACTAGGGGTCTTCGAAACAGACTTCAGGGGGTTCTTTTCGTCCTCTGGTATGATAAAACAATCTAGACCAAATTAGCGTCAATTTACACAAAAGTCGACAGCGTGAATATGCGTAAATACTCTTGCACACAGTTACACTGTGTGCAATATTTGACTCATTACTACCGAGTTATCTTTCTAATGCACATTGTCAGTAATTTTTGTTACGCGATGGGTCGTACCAAGATACGCTTATTTGTCATTACTGACTAGGTACAGTAAAGATACACTGGTATACGGACCGAGGTTAGGTCCACTATAACAACGGGTGAGTCGGCTAGCGAAAGAACAAGAATCCGTTCAGGCCGATGGCAGGAGTAGGAGAAGCTATATTCCCCTCTTCTTCTATTTTTATAACCTCGCAGCACGCAGCACAAGGAACGAGGCACATGCGCATGCGCATGCGCATGCACTTGAGCGCGCCATAAATACAAGGCGGCCGTTGAAGATGACTATGGACGTTAGAACTGGATTGTGCTGCATTGTCTCGGGGTTAACACCCTCACCGTTACGGAGTAAAATCGAATAGCTATGGGGCATATGTTACCTTTTCTACTGACTTTTTTAGCGAGTAATCATGACGATATCTGCTACAGACGACACGGAAACTGAATTAAAAAAAATGAATGGCTATTGCTGTCAAACTCGCGTGTCAGATATACATAGTTTGCACGTGCGTCACTTCCGCACCGGTCCGCGAGCCTGTCCGCCATCTTTAGGCACCTGCGGGCCTGCGGAAGCGTGCTGGGGCAGGCTGCGCGCGCTGACGCGTTGTTGATCCGAAGTTCCTTCTCGCGTCGTGATCATGCCAATCTGCGCGATTTTCGGTTGCGGCACAAGAGGTACCACTGCCGCGAAGCCGAGCTACGCAGAACCGGGCGTAGGTCCACACCAAACGTAATAACATGGCAGTGCGAACGCACGAGAATGCTGTCGGAGAAACGTCGGTGCCTGTGGCTTTCCCGGATAAATCGGAAGGACCTGAACAACGTGCGTGTCGTCGCTTTGTTTCGGGCGAGTATATAACGCGCCAAAACACTGCACATCACGCATGATCGTAAAAGGGCGGCAGCGAAAGCCCCGTACTGGTTGGTGACCGCCCGCTCCCACACGCATAGTCGCCTTTACCGCTCTGAAAAACGCCCGTGTACTTGTCTTGTAGTGCACGTTAAAGAACTCTGGGCGGTCAAAATTATCCCGGAACCCTCCACTGCCGCGTGTTTAACAATTAGATCGTGATTTTAGCACGGAAAACCCCAATTTTGTTTTTTTAACGGCCTGCAAACTGCTTCGCATCGTCATTTGTTGGTATGTGTGCTTCGCTTAGCGACATGCTAAGCAATATTTGAATGTCTGCATGCTTTCAATATAGTGGGCAACTTCTATTTAACGCAACAAAATTCATATGCACGGACATGCACCTAACTCTAAACCAAAACTCGCAGAAAGAAACGAACACACGTTTTGAAGCTTGGGGAAAAAGTTCATATAGGTGAACCATTGTGGCAAGAAAGCTTTCCCTGAATGGAGCAGCACAAAAAATACTGAGATAGTTTTCCCTGCCGCACGCCAAGAAACATATGCTTTCATTGACTCATCTCGCCGAGGACGATGGTAAGACCCGACGACAGGCGCTTCGCTGCAACCTTGCTCACCCAACCGCTCGTGAATTGTGCGCCTTCAGCGATTTGTAAGCCTTTATTTCGTTCAGTGTCACGTAGCTCGTGGACGGGACAAGATAATTAATAATATCCACGTACGTCATGGCCGGATGTGTTATCCACGCCAACGTGCAGCTAGTATGGGTCCACGCCGTCGCACATTACGACCTTTTCTTTGTAGCGAGCCCGCGTCGGCCTATATACAAGCTCGTCCATGTAGAAAGGGCAAAATTCAGGGCTCCTGACTTTTGCCATCGCAAAGCTTTCACGATAGCAAACACGCGGCGCTAACACGTAGAAATGAACGCCGAACACAAACGCAGCGGGCCAGCCGATAGTAGCGAGGTGCCCAGCGATGGCGGACGGTCGGGGCAGGCGGTGGATATGACGTCACGTGCAAACTATGTATATAGGTGCGCTCCGGATGGTCAGATTTTCATGTAGGGCTTGTTTCATTGCAGGTGCAGTTTGAACTCTTTGTCGTGTACAGCAAGAACTTTTTGCATCCTCAAAGGGACAGTGAAGACGAAATGATTGATCTTGTGTAATTACCCATCTTCAATACCAAAAACACTAGTATCACTGCGAGAAGAAGCTTGGTAAGCCAGAAAATGTGCAAAACGCAGACAGGTGGCGATGCCGCGCAAGCTCATCCTGACGTTATTTGATTTGGACGGCGTGTGCTAGGGCCTATGTAATTATTTATCGCTAAAAATGGACTACATTGTCCTATGAAGGAGTCAAAGAAAGGTTTGGCGTGGTTCAATACTGTTAAACCAAATTCGTCGAGCCGTAGCACAGATTGATTGCTTTGGGAAAGGACACAGACGCTGCTCGGCGCCATCAGCAACCACCGCATCTACGATTGCACCAAAATACAACACACAGATGATGCTCGGCGTGGCAGTGAGCGAATTGACCATCATGCTGCGTCTCGCCTGAACGCGAACTAAGCTGCGAAAGCACAGCGCATACGAAGCTACCAGCACTCGGCGCACTTTGCACACATCGCAGATCGCTTTCAAGATATTGCTGCCTGCGCGGCGTACGAAGCAGCCCCCGGTAGTTTGGCCTTGGCTGAGCTTGAAGGCCAAATTTACGGAACCAGGCGTTTTCTGGGTTTGTAGCTGGGGCGATATTACGTAAAATGATTGCAAACTGTTTTGATTCCAATTTATGCAATCAGCCTCCACGATTGGTCAAAGCATCTTCAGGCCACTCCCAACTTCGCCTGTCTGTCACGCGACGTCACGAAAACCGCGATAGCTTCCCATCTGATATGACGTGTACACACTGATTATGCACGATTAAACCGCACAAAAGAAAAAAAATCATCCCTGATTCGACGCCTTTTCACCATTAGCCATCTGCTATACTGGTCCAATGTTTTCTGGCTACGCCCACTTCGCCTGTCTGTCACGCGACCTCACAAAACCGTGAAAACTCACCACCACGCGCCCCCTCCCTCCCTACCGTCCTCCCGAAGTGCTGTACGCGATGAAAGACGGCGCGCTTCTTTCCCGCTTCCCTCCATTGCATACGCGAGATTAAAACGCGATCGCCGGCTCAACCTGGCACGCTTTCACACGCGCACTGCGACGATTTTATCGCCGTTGGATTTTATTCAGAACCTCACGGCGACGGCGACGGTAGAAATGTGCCTGGAGTGTCCCTTTAATTCCTATCGCAATGAAATCTCATTGCATGACAGCCAGCACATGACGCTTAAAGTCATTGTTCCGGTAAGAGTGGTGAAGGAGCCCGTGCAAACACTAAAAACACAAAAATGTGTCACAGGGCTTGTGGCGTGCTACAGGTAGAAAGGACACGTTTTCAAGAGGGGATGGTAGGATAAACAAAGCAAGAAGATGATTTTTAGGTTTTTGTGTAAAATAAATTATACAAATCCCGAGGAACATGGCAGAACAATAGCGAGCGTGCACGACCATTCCAATCAATTAAAAATGCCGCTAAATTTGCAAACCAATGTATTTAAGAACAAGCTGCTTCTGTTTTCATGTTGTCTTAGCCATTTTGGTCGGCTGATTTACAAGTGTCATTTAATGCGACTTGATATGTAAAAGACATTCAGTGTACGGTGCGTTTGTTATCTGTCACTGCAAAGTTTCACAGTGAGTGGGCTGCTATAGTGTATTGCGTCACCGTGACTGCTTTGTTTACGTTTCACGAATTTCACCCACGTATTTGTCTATGTTGTTGTATGGATACCAAGAGAAGGGAAGCGCAGTCGAGGTCGGCAGAAAACCAGATGGGATGATGAAGTTAGGAAATTTGCAGGCGCAAGTTGGAATACGCTAGCGCAAGACAGGGGTAATTGGAGATCGCAGGGAGAGGCATTCGTCCTGCAGTGGACATAAAATATAGGCTGATGATGATGATGTATCCTAAAAACGCCGAAACCGCATGCGCACTGGACAGTGAGCAATATGCAGCTTAAAATGCTGTTCTCAGTGCACTTGGCATCAAACAAAACAACCTGTTTTCGTTGAGATCGCTTCGACCTGTATTGGTAAGGAGAGGGTTGGCAAAACAGTGTTTTGCAGCTCTACGCATAGCAATGAAGGTTGAAGAATGAAAATATGATTCATCATTAAAGCTTAGGTGGTTGAAGGAAAGAAAACTAGAACTTATATTCATTCTGGTTCCACCTTTAACTCTTGGGTTAAACATGGAAACTGATAGCGTGGTTTTCTCAAAATGCCAGTTTTGGGTTATAAAAAATTTAATGTGCCGCTTCTGAAATCTATTCGTCAGATTGCAGCGAATCATTTACAACTTTTCGTTAAATGTATTATCAACAATCAGAACATAAAATATTAAAACATTATTATAGCAAGTAAGGGAATAAAATTAAATCTCCCATTTATCCTCTTATAAGTAACAATAAGTGTGAATAATATTTTTTTGTCTATTGATGCCTGTACAATTAAACCAAAGTTACGTTTGAACATAGTACTATGTGGAATTGGCTGGTCAATTTAATTTCTCATCCGGTCAGTAATTTCTCAGAAAAGGTACATTGAAATCTTAAACAGAAAATATTAAAGGTTCTGAGTCGAAAGAAGCTATTGAATATACATGTAAAGGGCATCCCCATTCAGCATGATAAACTTGAGGATTACATATAAAATAGTTTTTACAAGATAATGCTAAACCGACTTGACTCAATTCACCCACCATCTCTCATTAAGCGAAGATGTTGGAAAACCAAAACTTCTCGCAAAATTTTGGCGTGGGCACCTACCCGCGTCGGCCGGCGTTGACGCAGCACGAATTTCAATGACGTTTCGACCGCAAGCTTCGCTTTGCTACGGCGTATCTCGAGTGTCCCGCCAACTTGGTCAGATTTTGCCTTTTTAACGGTTGCGTATTTAGCCTGCGGATTTTATCTAAATTTACTTACCAAAAAACGCGCTTTCGAACTTTATAAAAGCTTCTTACAGATTTTTTTCTATTTAGTTAAGCGAGTTGTTTGTTCTCGTTCTGCACGGGGTCACCGAGATGACGTGCGCGCCGTTCCATGCGTGTCGCCTCGTCTGGCAGGCCACGGTCTGTGCTTCTGCTTGGCCCTTACTTCTCAAGTCACGGCCAGGGTCGGTACTGGTATCACGTATAGACAGACTTCGGACACTGGGCGAGCGTAACGCGTTGTCCGAAATTGTTTTTTGAGGGCAACGCAAAGACGTTATTGGTTATTGTCCACGTCGAAAATGCACTGCAAAATTTGAGCCTGTTATTCGAGCATCAGACGCAGTCATTTGGTAGGTATCACAATGTTCATTAGGCCGTAATGAATGTCAAAGAGTATCACGCTGAAGAAACAGCGACAAGGCGGAAAAGTTGACGTGCCAGTGCACCGGCAAATATGCTCTCGGCAAAGGAGTTTTAGTGTGAACGAGGAACGTGTCTGGCGCCTGTACCTTGGTTGTGCAATATTGGATGCACGTGTATTGTTATACACGTGCATGTTATAGATCCATGTTATAGTACAGATATTGTTCTTTCGCGCAACTCGACAGCTTCAGTACGATGACAAATAAAATACCCTTGGAAACGGACTGGAGGCGACAAAGCAACTTAATGCAGTTACTGCCGGATATACCACCGGTTGCCCCTCGTTTTCAGTTCAGCAAAATATACATAAAGTTTTGTAATTTTCAATGCTGTGTTTTGCTCTTCAGTCTTTCGTTTTGACGGGAACGTATAATTTGATCGCGTATGCTTTCCCGTAGACCCGGATGGCCTGAACACTCTTCAAATGCAATGGCTGGGGTTCCGCATCTGCGATCGAGTCACCAAAGACTCCAACAACGTTGCATCCGCGGTGGAGTTCTGCACATCCCTTATCGAGGTGAGATATGGCAGAAACTGGCTTTTTTGACCGCCTAGCAAAACGGCTAAACTATATTAAGCGCTTAATTTGGTACTGCATATATGCATTTATTTCGTAATGCATTTTTTGTAAACAGAAATCGCTCCCCTTCTCGGAGACAATGGTTCTTAAGGGGCACAGCTCTTTGTGTGTTTTGACGGCAAAAAATTCTTTTAGAGTGTCTGATTTAATGTCCGTCACTTGCTTCTGCAATACATGGAAATCCATCTGATCAAGGGGAATCAGTGCAGCCGATTTATCCTTGGCTGATTTGAGCTTCTTCTGTTTCTTGACTTCAGGATCTTTTGCTTTCTGCGCCATGCAAGGTGGCACAACTGTGCAAACACGTCACGGGAAGTCAAATAAGGAGATAGTGTACGACGAAGCACGAGTTTCAGTATGTCACATGAGCTACTTGTGTCGTGTACAGAATTATTTTAAGCTGTGGTCGTGTTTACTTGGGACAGAGTGCCTCAACGACAGTCTACGACAGCACTTTAGGTGTTTTAAATCAGGATATCTCTCCTGACGCTGCAAACGTTGCGGTTGCTAACCGAGATTGAAGAATGCGGAAGTTGTAGTCCGTGGAAAACCGCAATTAGAACGTGACCGCCTGGGAGCGATGCTAATAGAAGATTGTGGATCCGACGTGTGCGTTAGCGTGGCTTCGGTGGCACTTTTAAACAAAGAAGATCGATTCATGGGTGGCCACAGCTAAGCTGGTTCGTTGACTTCTGTTTTGTTTTTCATGCCTCTTGTGGAAGTTGTGCGCTAAGGACAGCGTGCACATGCTTCCCAATTATCATGTTTCACGAAATGATTTTGCCTGCGTTGTATGCAAATTTTGCCGTATCGCCTTGTTTTTGCGCCTGCTCTCTTTGTTGCTGGTTTCAGAATGCCTTGGGCGAATGCGCGAATTGCACTGCTGGAGCGAAATTTTCATACGCTCATAGTTGTTAGTAGCACTTGCCCCGTCTGTCTCGTATTCCTTTGTCCCGTCCATCGCGCTTCACCGTACTCCAATATGCCATCGCCAACTGGCTGAAAGTTATACTCTTCTGAAGCACATTGAAAATTTGCTATAACTCACGCTATGCAAGAGCAAAATAATAGTGATAGAAATGCAACTTCTTGTGACAACGCATCACAGGAGGATAGTAGAGTTTCTGATGAACGCAACGTACATCCTCGTAAAATGCTCTAAAGCCACTCGGGTTATGAGAAAATGTGTCTCCAAGGCGGTATTCTGCAAGTTTCCACATAGTAGACTGTCCCTTTTGGCCGCTCTTGACTGGCTGGTGCTGAACCAGTGAGGACGAGATGGGCTTAGGGCGCCTGTCTTTTTCTCGGTGGTACCCCAGCCCAGCCAATCAGCACTTTAGCAGCAGACGTGGACATGTACACTATATGAACAATTACAGAATACCCCCCTCCCCCCTCCCTAGGAGCTATGGGGGGCTCCCGTGCGCCTCTGTGTTGCCACAAGAGTCGCACCTGTATGAAAAGTATGGAGATATGGGCAAAAATACGAACGACCCAAGATGCATGTAACACCGTGCTTGTCTTATCTGTAAATCGTAATGTAATTTCATGTCGCAAGAAAAATCCGGAACTATGGCATGGAACAATTTCTCGTACAAACTTTGCCAAACAAATGATTCGATTCGAAATAACTTGCAAGAACAAAATGGGGTCGACCTTGCAAACATATCATTGCAAGAAGTTCGTGGCATGTGATTGTAACAAATCTTATTTCTCCTTGGTTTTATCGAACTTCGTATTTCTTGCTCTGTCATCCTTTTAACTGTTGAACTGTTTGATATGTCACCATATTACATTGTCGCGTAATCTATTTTTGTAGAATTTGTTTCATCCCGTTAGAATTGCTGGTTAGACATTATGGTTGTCCCTCAGTCCTGTGCTCAAGAAATTTGAAGATTCTTTGCAACATCTTCACTATATACTCTGTTTTTGTTCCGCCAACTGCCCGTTGTTGTCATTTGGAGGGGGCCGCCACCTCGTCAATCTACTCGCTGCATTAGCTTTTCGTGAATGCTCCTTTCTTTCTGAATTGAATTGAATTGAAATAGAACTACAGCAGACTGCTGGCGCCAATGATATGGCAGTATTGAAGATTTCAATATGCCATGAGCATCACGGAGGCGACATAGATGGCTTCTATTAAGAGAACGGGTGTGTTTTCCAAATCACAGATCTATCCTAAGTTCAGTGCTTTTGGTTCACATGAATTTGCTCAGAAACACAAGGTTGACGTCTCTGTCGTCAGCTTGGTTCGGCACAGATAGGTACGCCGCAAACTATCATTCATAATCTTTCATAATCATTCATAATTCAACAGGATCATAATCATAATCTAATGAAAAATTTGAAGACGATGCAACGTCTAGTTGAAGTCTGCCTACCTGGGTGATTTGGAGGTGAGGATGAACCGTATAAATTACGAAAGCCGCGCTGGAGCGGCAACGTTCGATAACGAGAGGTTAAATCGGCTTCTAAATTTTGGCTTCATTTATCATCATCACCACCATCGTCATGAATAATAATAGTAATAATAATAATAGTAATCAATCAATCAATCAATCAATCATGTTTATTTAACGTGCCCAGGAACAACGCTAAGGTCTGAGTGCTGGCGCACGCATACATTGCAAACCAAAAACAAGACACTCAGGGAAAAATCATTAAAAAATAAATGAATAAAAATTAAAATTGCGAAAAGAAGAGAGTACGGACAACAAAGCGCAAAGTAAATACAAAAGAAAAAGCAGGAGAAGGGCACTTGAACAATACAAGAAATTATAATACAAGGCAAAGCTCGGAAAAGAACGATTACAAGGAGTTATGAAAGATACCAAGTTCACGAAAGTAAGCGTTATAAAGATTCTGTATTGAGTGTTCGTGATGACAGGCAGGAACATGGAAAGGTCTATGTTCTCTGGTGATCTTGCGTGGGATGCGCAACATGACACAGCTGAGAAGTTCGGGACACGTGAGGTTACCGTGAAGGAATTTAAAGAGAAACAGAAGGTCAGCGCGATTACGTCGGTCGCGAAGTGAGGGCAATGACAACAATCTAACAGTGCTAGTACAGGGTGCAATGTCCAGGTTTGCAAAGTGGTGATTATATATGCTTAGAAACTTTTTCTGGGCACGATCTATAATGTCACTGTTGGATCTAGAAGAGCCATTCCAGACGACCGACGCATATTCGAGTTGAGGAAGACAGATGGTTGTGTATAATTTGCGGAACGGTGTAGGAGACTTGATTTCCCTCGATAGTCTGCATACAGAACCAAGAGAGCGCATACCCCGCATTGCAACACGTTTAGTGTGAGCCGAAAAGTGTAAGGTTGCATCAAAAAGTACACCAAGATCATTGATCTCGCAGACCTTACACAACGGCACAGAATATATAGAATAAGAAAAAGAAATACTTGCTGTTTTGCGTGTGAAAGTCATGACTTTGGTCTTAGCAGCATTCAAGGTAAGGTTATTATCTTTGCACCATTTAGAAAAGGAAAACAGGTCAGACTGCAGGGCGCGACAGTCATCAACAGTGTGAATTTTCTTTAAAATTTTGATGTCATCGGCATATAGAAGAAAAGAAGAGTTCCTAATAACAGAAAGAACGTCATTAATAAAAATTAAAAAAAAGGAGTGGTCCTAATACTGACCCTTGAGGGACGCCGCTAGTTGCCAAGTAAGAAGAAGATGTTTGGCCATTGACGTTAATATAACTCGATCTATCAAGAAGATAACAGCGCAAGAGATTCACAACTGACGAGTGAACATCAAAGTGCGTAAGCTTGATCAGAAGCAGCGAGTGGCTGACTACATCAAAAGCCTTGCTGACATCACAATAAATGGTGTCAACTTGCCCCCTTTGAAGTACCGGCATGGAGATCTGTGTCATGAAACTTGAGAGATTTGTGATAGTGGAGCGGCCGGTGAGAAATCCATGCTGATTCGGAATGAGCGAGTTCTTCACAGTAGAAGACAATATGTTGTGAAGAGCAAGCTCAAAAATCTTGGACGTAGCACATTGAAGAGAAATGGGGCGATAATTCGACACATCTGATTTACATCCAGACTTAAATACAGGAAAAACACGAGCAGTTTTCCATATGTGAGGGAAAGTGGAAGTAGTCAAAGAGTTATTAAATATAGATGTCAATACTGGAGCAAATATACTGCCGTAAGCTTTTAGAATTGCGGAGGGGATGCCGTCAGGGCCGCAGGATAGGGAAGGCTTCAAGCGCTTAAGGCATTCGTGGACAAGCTCTTCATCAAACAACACCGCACTAGATGTAGGAACCGTCGTGTGCTGCTGACTGACACCAGCGTTGAAACCTGCATCTTTATATAAGGAAGAGAAATGGGCTGCAAAACAATCCGCGACTGCTTGGACTTCTGCCCCTCTAGAGTCAAGTAAGCGAAAACCCTCTCCATGTTTATTGGAGCGCTTACGGATATACTTCCAAAATTCCGCCGGCCGGTCGGAGGTGCTATTTTCCAAGAATGTCATATACGAATCTTGATCCCGCTTATAGAGACGTTTACAGAGAGCCCGAAAAAAGCGGAATTCTTCTCTGTACTCATTAGGCAACGGAATTCTGGATTTTCGGTGTGCGCGATCTTTATGCTTTAGGGCAATTATGAGTTCAGACGAAAACCAGTGGGGATATCTAGAGCGTCTAGGCCTGTACTGGGGAATGTATTTGCGCATACTGCTCAAAACAAGCTCTGTAAACTGATCTACTTGGTCATTAACATTGCTTTTGTCGGTAACCAGTGACCAGTCGGTGGTGGACAAGGAATTATATAAACCAAGATAATCACCACGCTTGAAAGCAAAGCGTGGGTATTCATTTACGCCACTGGAGGAGCTCTGCCTCAGTGCTGACACAGAGGCAGTTATCTTTAGTGGTGGATGAAACTTATCGGTACGCACAAGGACGATTTCGGAACGAGAGACATCTAAAACCTAAGCATTCGAGATGCAAAGATCTAAGACGTTGGCACAGGAATTGGCGATTAAGTTATGCTGTTGAAGGGAACAGAAAGACAGAAAGTCCAACAACAGGCTGCATTTATTCTCTGTGTAATGATTGTAATGAGAATATCTAAGTGTGTTCCAATCAATACCTGGTGTATTAAAATCACCAAGAAGAATTACTTTGTGCTTACTATGGGAGGATATTACACTTTCAATGGAAGAGATGACCTCATCATACAAAACGGAGGAAATATTCGGCTGTACATAGAACGATCCAATCAACAATTTTTCACGTCGGGCTAGGCTGACTTCTAGCCATATCGACTCCCGTACACTTTCTATATCGATGCGCCGTACACATCTCAGTGAACTGTCAACTGCAATCAGCACGCCACCACCTTTTTGTTGAGATCCACTGAAGTCCCGGTCACTGTGGAAGACGTTGTAGTGTGGTGGAAAGAAGTCTGAAGACGAATTGTCACCACACAGCCAAGTTTCAGAAATAACAAAAATAGGAAAAGAAGACGAGATTACATTGCAAAAAAATTCGCGTGCTTTGGTGCGAAGTCCGCGAGCGTTTTGGTAAAAAATGTCCAAATTACACGCCACTTTGATCCTTGGGGGTTGTTATTTCAGTAGCATGGATCATGTCTTCGTGTAGCACACCACGGAACGGCTTGAACAAGTAACCCATTGGCCACATTGACGGGTCGTTCAGGCGCTTAAGGGCTTCTTCATCGACGGCTACACGAAAAGAAGAATACGATTGATATTTAGTTCTAAGTCGCCGGCAGGAGAGGGGAGAAATGTTCAACGCCTTTAAGTGGTTGATCAGGTCGGAAGAGGTTGTTTCAGAGCTCAAATTAGACACAAAAATAGCCTTAGGTCGGCGCTATAATAATAATAATAATAATAATAATAATAATAATAATAATAATAATAATAATAATAATAATAATAATAATAATAATAATAATAATAATTTATTGATACACATCCAATAGCAATACAAAGAAACGGGCCTGTCTAAGTTCATGAGGACTTGTGTGACTAGGCCCGGCAGAGTCGGTACAGCGATGTGGTTACATATTTACATTATAACTCATTTTTTAACATCTTTCAGACAAATAGTTGGTACTAATTACATATTAACAGACAATGACATTGCAAAGAAAGATACAAAAGCATAAATAATTGCAATAACGAATGGGAACAATAATTCAACATTTCGACAATAATTTCTTCAACTGTTTTTTTGAAGTTGCAGAAAAGAATTCATCAGACAAATCATTAAATATTTTTGGGATGTATACTATTCTTCTAGATTCTCCATACTTAGTAGCAGAATAGGGTATTCTAAAACGTTTTTTTTCTCTCAACAATCGAGGAGCAATGTATGCCTCTTTAAATTCATCACTCCAATTATGGCGAATAATAACCGTCCTGATAAACAAATCCTCGAAAGTGCAAAATCCCAATTCATGAAATATATTATTGGAGTTTAGTGCAGTACCATATGCCACATTCTTAAATATCAATACCAGGAATCTGGGACATCGCCGAACAGCGCCTCTAGCGGCCGCCTCTGAAAACATGCGCATTTTCTATGGGAGGGCGTCGTTTTCCCCAAATAACTAATCTTAGAAGCCATATTTCAAAATATTACCGTGGAAATAGGCTCTAGGAGCTTAGCCCGACATCTCATGCAAGCGGTACCATTACTTACGACAGAAAACCCGTTCCAAATTGCGGGCGAAGTTCGAAGTATGGGAGTCTATGGAAAAGGCGAAATTTTGGAGGCTTTTTTGACCAGTAAAAAGCAATTTGCGATGAGCCTATTGCATCGATCGACGTATTATTGGGGATTTATCTACTTCAATGACTCGGCTTTCAGCTAGTTGCAGCAGCAACTCTTGAAATGGCAAAAAAGTCGTTCCAAAATCGCAGTTTTCATAACAAGGTCGCAGAATTTATTGTGGTACGTATATAAACCTAGTTTTTGCCTCCGGCAGCACTCAAACCGATAGCCGAGCGTTCTGCGCGACCACCGATTAGGATCGCTGATACCACGATTGGCAGTTTGCAGGTTCGAAGCCAGCGGCGCCGCTATATTTTTTTTTATCACTTTGTCGCTGCTTAGTTTGGCGGTTTCCCGCCAGATGGCATATTCCGAAACGCAGGTCATTTAGTTGCGGTTCTTGTTTCGTTTCATTCTACTGTACCAACGTCTTCCTAAAAAAAAATGTCTGGCTGCTTTCGTGAACATGCGAACGTGCTTCCAAACTTCTTTTGCACTTTAGGTGTAATGTATTTTAGACAATAAACCCAACTTTGTGTTTTCAAAGTTGATTTCTTTCTTAAGGCAAACATTTAAGAAGACATTACTAAGAAATATTTTTGCCTATTCAGCTATGTCATGGAAAGGCGTGTTTGTGCGACTTTTGTTCAGCCTGAAACGTACCACAAAAATAAATAGCTTCCCGTGTGTGCAATTAAAAGACGCAGAAGTAGAAAACTTGGCTGCAGCCCCAGACGTAGTATTCTTACAAAAGAATACAGAAGCTATTTGACGGAGTATATTTGCATTATATCAAAGCATAATTTTTGCGTACCGGATCTTCGGTGCAAATGAAGGCTGTCCGAATTATTTCACAAGCTTTTTTGCTTAGTACAAACCAATACCTCGAAACATAAACATTCTATCCTGAATATGCAGCGCACGTGTCTTATCATTTGAACCATTCCCATATACCTTCACGAAATTCCCGAAATACTAATGGTCTTCATACCCTTTTACCACGACGTACGCAGAGGAGTATTGGAAATAATGCGAAAAGACACCGGGGCGTGTTAATGTAGTTTGTCGTGTAAAAATAGAGAACCATTCCAATCACAGACCACACCCTTTTTGAGTTATGCCCACAAAGCGTTGCAAGAAGACATTTTTTTCGGCTAGAATCACCAAAGTTACTATGGCATTCTGCTGTTCTGTTCTTAACTAACTCTATTGCTGAATCAGATCGCAGCACCATGATATAATTACTGGTACAATTCTTCAGTAATTCTGTAAGAATTTTCTCCTACGCTAAATTTAACGTGTTTGGACAATTGAAGAAACGTGAGAAAGGACCGTGAGGTTTGCAGAAATGTTCCATTATTAGAATCGTTTATCACCCATATCGGTACGGTGGTATTGTCATGATCACTCCAGCTTCCACGGACACCATTTATCACTTTATTGCCTGTAAAAAAATACAAAAGTGTCGTTCCTTGTGCGTGAGTAGCACAATCGCAGCTGATCCTTTCATATGGGCCCACTAAGCTACACCTTCCCTTTTCTGCCATGGTGCCACTAGAGATGTCAATTTCACCCTTGAATTTCTCCCTTTCAGTTTGCTAGAAAGTATAGGGACGTACACAAGAAGAACAGGCGAAGTTTTGAAGTAGTCCTGAGATTTTAGTAAAATTTCACAAGCAATGTTATTATCCTTTATTTGTTTACATATTTATTACACCTGATTGGTGATAATAATGACGTGCTACATAATAGTTCAGTTCTTCTACTTAATAAGTCATGTCTGAGTCTGCTGTCCTGAAAATTAACCAGGTGTAAGCACTGCATGACGTTGGCTGGAAGGCCATTCATTAAAAAAAAATTGTGTGCAGAATAAAGAAAATGCAGGTGTTCAATCGCACAGTCGCCGCCAAAAGTTTACGCGGCCGAGGTTCTGCGAATAAGTTCATCTTCAACGCAGCTACCCCGCAGCCAGTAAAACTATGCAAAACTTTTGTTTTGTTTACTCTAGACCAGTATACGCTGTAAATCCGAATACTACGATGCGTGACTAAGGCGTAGAAATATAAATATATTTTCACCTTCCGGGGTACGAAAGCTTCTGACGCTGACTATACGTTCTGAAGGCGAGGTTGCTTTTTAGCTTATTCGTGATGACAAGCGCCGAGCTCTTGGTGATGGGATATTGGAGCGTAGAATTGTAGAACTTGTGCAAGCTCAGGCGACTTCACGACGCAAACCTAGCGATAGAAGCTCAGAAGGAGGAATAAACATTTATTGTAGAGCCAGCACTTTATGATGGCCGGGCCTAAGCCTCCCATGAGGGGACGTCGAGGGCTTGCCTCGCCGCTGCCTCACGGGCATGCTGGGTCACCCAGGTTTGGTCGTCGAGGGCGGAGCTCCGCAGATCCTCACGCAACCTCGACGAGGGGGTCGTGGTGTTAATTTGTGTGTACAGTGCTGGGCACTCCCACAGCACATGCGGAAGCATAGCCGGGTGAGTGCCACAGCACCGGCAGTTGGGTGTACGGTAGACTTCAGGGAATGTAAGGTGAAGGCGGGCGAGTGAAGGGTACGTATTTGTTTGTAGCAGACGCAGGGTGGTAGCCTGCGCCCAGCTGAATTTGGGGTGAGGTGGGGGGAAAGATCGGCACAGCATGCGTTTAGTTTATTAACACTGATGATAGATGAATAGTCAGAGTAAATGAATGTTATTGTCTAATTCTGGACAGACTCGAGTGTAATGCATACGTTCTAGATCACTGTAGGTTCCATACTAATTCCATACTACGCATTCCTATTCCAATTTTTGCCTGTCTTAAGCCTACCGAGTCTTAAGTAATCAAAATAGGTAGGAAATTGCTTCTTGGGATGTAGCCGAGGCCATGGTAGATGTGATTAGTAATGTGCTATATGTGAGTAGGCTGACTGGGATTATTACATGAAGTGCGCCAACGTACCTACGTAAAGCCATGGTGGAAATTACGGAGCCCTTTATTGTAAATATATTGAAGTCATCTGAGAGTGTCTCTGGTAAAAAGTTATAAGTTTATTAATATGAGGACTGATTAGCCTTCTGTTAAGCTGTTAGGAAAATTACCATGTACGAAGTGCTATTGTGGTTAAAATTACAACGTTATCAGCGCTTCCAAAAAAAAGTGACTGTACAAGTCCATTTTTCTCGGGCGTTCATGTCACCTAGGTACCACCGCCTGACCCAAGACCTTTATGTTTTAAAATCTGCCCCGATGACGTAAGTTACGTTGCGGAAAAAAATAAATACCCTTTCTAAAGAATGAACCACAACAGCTTCCCGACAAAGCGCAGTACGTTGCCGCAAGTCGTCATTTGTGATAACGATAAGAGTGACAGCCCGTCGTTAAAAATGACTTGTCACTCCCCGGTTTTTCTTTTTTGCTCAAGGATGCAACTAACCCGTACAAGGGTAATCCCTCCCTTCGCATGATGCTTGCGACCTTTCTGGTTCTGGACAAGCGCGTTGTTTGTGTATATTTCAGGTGCTTGGCATCGAAAGGCTTAAACCTTTAAACAGCGAAAGGCTGTCACAGTCGCTTCGGTAGCTGCACGGAAAGCGAGGACAATCAGTCTACTTTCAGCACACGCGCTCTCAACCAAGACATATTTGCGAGAAAGGGGCTCCTATATTACCCATAGCGAGAAATGTATCCACAAATTACACCTCATTATCCCGATGTGTTTATGAGCCGCACTCTGGGCCTGTATTCCGTGTTATGACAAAAAATATAGTTTGTGCAGTGTCAGTAGCCTAAACATAAAACAGGAAATTGAAGTCATCACATCAACTATCATATATCATAAATTGAAATAAATAAAACTGAAACTGTACTTCATAATACTCTCACTGCAAAGTTTTATGCACGTGATTCATTTCAATTTCCTATCTGTTCCAGGGTAGAAATATGCTGTTCAGTTGGTAAACACAGATTATTTTGCAAAATTTGCTAAGAATTTTTGCCTCCAACATATGTTCCTATTGGTCATGCACATTTCTATCTATCAAATATATGGTCGAAACATCACAAAGTCGAATTGTCAATCATTTAAAAGTTAAACTGGCTTCTCCACATAGGGGAAATGTCGTAGGAATTTGAGAATGTAACAATACACAATCATTTGGTTGCATAAACTTCCTGGCTATAGGCATGTAATGAAAAGCTCAAATGTATTACACGGCTTTGTCTTCTCACAGCAATTTCATTCACTGCATTTATAAAGCAATGTACGTTTTTTTTTAATTTTAGCGCGTGAGTCCAAAATCACATAGCAACTTATTTACCAAAGCGATATAAGTTTCAAAAGCTTGTTAATTAGGTTGTCATTTGAGCAAATAAAACGAGAGACTTTCATGCACAGACAAAATAAGCGGCTAAGAGGAACAACTGACTAGTTATTTCAGAAGAATAACTGAGTTTAGCTACGTAGTGTTAAACTATGTAGCTTTAAATAATGCGCATATTTTATACATCGCCGGATAGGGGTCATTGGAGATCGCTGGGCGAGGCCTTCGTCCTGCCATGGACATACATATAGTCTGATGATGATGATGAAACATTGCCGGAGGTGACCACCTCTCATCCAAGAAATATTTTTTACAGTTTAATAATTTATTTATTTGCGCCGTCAGCACTCGAAGGCATTACGGAAGGAAGTGGGTTAAGCAGGCTAAATAAATAATGCAATGATTAAAAAGTAAGTTTCTAATCATATAATTTTAGCTGGTGGTACGTGGAAAAAAGTTCAGTGCGCACGACGAAGGCAGCTTTACAATTATACCATATTACCTGACCTTACAAAGAATTTAAAAGGAACATAGTAAGTAATTAACAAATTCAGATTACACAACGTACGGTAGTTGATGTTGCATGAAACTTGCGTTTATTTGTACTCTTTATGATTTATTTGGGGAGGCGATACCATTCAAGGGCTGTGTGAGGCCAGAAAGAGCTGAAGGAAGTTAATGTGACTAAATCTGATACGTATTTTGTACAGCTGATCAATACGATGCCATATATATGGTGACGGAGGTAGAGTCGTACGCGGATATATCAAGCCAACTTATAACGAATTATTCTGTATATCGAACAGCTGTAAAATCCCCTTGAAAATTCCATGCAAATGTATCGGGCTGGTGCACGCGTATAAAGAACGCTCGTTCACCAGCACATTCGATATATCAAACGTGGCGCCACGCAGAAGACCTCATAGTGCACTCCTTTGTACACTTTGAGGTATTCTGGCACCTGGAGGTGGAGAAGAGATAGTGCAGTCAGTTGAGCCCCGTCAGGCTGTTCAGCTAGCCCTCGATCATGCTACCTCGGACGTCAACATTCATTATATCCGATTTTCGAGGCGTCGTCGTGTGGGTTGAGTGCCTATTCACGAGTTTATTTTCCGCAAGCGATGGCCGCTACAAGTGTAACTTTTCAATGAAGTTGAAAGTGAACCAGCATTTTTTTTTTTGCGGGTAAATAAAGTGTGCTTGCTTTTTTCCCCCAAGTTGCGTGCAGTAAGTTAGCGGCTCTCAGATGCACTAACCGGTAAGCCACCGCTTACCTGAGGGCCTATTATTTTATATACCGAATTACCTATATAACGAACTTCTTGTGATCTCCTTCAGATTCGATATATCCGGGTTTCACTGTATCAGTTTACGGGTTACAAATTCAACTTTAGCTTTATTTGGGGTTAGAGTAGCTATTCGATCATAAGTTGAACATATAAAACGAGTGGAGTAAATTTGAGTTCTAATGCGGTAATAAATACAATGGAATTTCACACATTGGATGTATACTCAAATTTTGTTCCTATTAGTGTTTTCTATAGTAACATGAGAGAGGATGGTGGCATTATAAATGTACAGGAGCCAATAACCCAACGTTCGATCTGCAGTGTTACTAATGTCGATATGCCAGGTAAGATTAGCGGTAATAGGTTGACCAGGTAAGATTAGCGGTACTATGAACATGTGAATACTTTTATGAATATACAGGCTGTAACTCCGTGTTGTTAAGTAAGTAATACCCGTGTCACACGGGCGTTTGGAAGGCCTTCCAACCGATAGTCAGTTGACTCAAAGGTCAAGTTCGAACTGCTACACGAGCGGTTTCGCAGGCCATCGAGTCAATAGTCTATCGAGTCAATGGAGCACTCCACAACTCTATCGAAATCTCGATGGCCTTTGAGCTACGGAAGCGGAAACAGCGCGAACATGCCCTCTCGTTCACAGTGTGCTCGTACTCACGGTTAGAAAGAACAAATCCAACCAAAATCCTCTAAAAATACTATACATAAGTGTTATTAATTATTCAATAACTATTTTCGCCACTTCATATGTGCCAACTGCACATACTCTCGACAACAGCGACGTGCTTGTGTTCATTCCTTCCTCCATGTTGTCTAGTACACTCTCCCTCTACTCGATGTGTTGCCGGATTCCGTCATATCGCCGCCATTTCGCAACATAAAATAAATTATAGCGTTTTTAAGTGGTTTTAATGTTCTTTAACTTTTGGTTACATGAAAACGAAAATAAAGATCCGCAGTGCCACACAATTTTGCGAGAAACGCCTGAACCACTCAACGGCCTTTCAAAAGTACCGTGTAGCAGCGCGACAACTCCTTCGAGTCGATAGAGTTGTGGCGTTTCGAAGGCCGTCGACTGGAAGGCCTTCCAAATGTACCCGTGTGACACAGGTACAAGTCGAAGAGTTGTTTTGAATGGGAGTTGCTCAGATGATGTTGCTGCTACGTCTGGTGTGCCGCAAGGCTCCGTGTTGGGGCCGATTCCTTTCCACTTTTTTAATGCGAAAGCATTATATGCCCCATTACGCGAAAACCCGTAGTTGTAGTCGGCGGCGCGACCGAATGACGCTACCAAAAATGGCTGACGGCAAAGAGTAAAAACGCGTAAAAAATTGATGACAAATTTAGCAGGCAGGTTCATGTAAACAAAGTAAACTGATCCCTTTGAAAAGAAAAATAGGTAAATTTTGATCTGGGCGGGAATCGAAACCGGGCCTGCGGGGCGCGGAGGAGACCCGACTTTGTCCCCTACGACCGGATAAACTCATCCTAGCCAACTCATCCTAGCTCGACTCGCAACTCCCGCCCCACCACTACTCCGAATTCCGCCGCTGCCGAGAAATGTATGCAGCCATCTACGCCTCAAGCTCTGGCGAGGAGCCGGCCCCGGCCACCCCAACTCTTTGCCCCACGCCACCCCAAGCTACCCATCAACGATCATAAAATCATCCTCCGTCCCCGTGGCGGCCTCAACCTTCGGACCGTGAACGGCGTTGCGCTTCGCGATGGGATTCTGCAAGCAGCCCGCCTACCAAGAGGCCAAGCCAGACACCGTAATCATCAACACCCTCCAACACGTCGTCCTCATCAACACTCCCGACCCACAAATTAACGCCGACACCACTACCTCGAATAAGAGTTTTCAAACAAGACTGGGTGCCCAAGCACCTCTACTACTCCTCTGTACTATATAGGTGCTACATCTGAAACAGCCTGAAACCGTAGCCATCTCCTGAAACAGCCCTCCAACCGTACCAAGCCTATGGCCTGATCCCACTCCTGGACCAGACTCACGCAACCCCCAGTTCCAGTCCCCCAAAAACCACCTGCACAGGAACCCGGCCGCCACACCAGTGAGGTGAGCTGGGCAGACGTAGTCTGCCAGGACTCCGCCAACCCCCTCTAGAAAATGTTGCATGTCCGCGCACAGCTCGCCTCCCTCCACAACACCAACCAACGCCTTCAGTCGCAGCTGCATGCCTTCCTGCAGGTACTCACCCCTACCCCGGCGACAATGATCTCGGCCGCTCATAAACTCCCTCCCCTACTACCTTCTCCTCCTACTCGCGAACAGCCGGCCAAGAAGAGGGCTGCAACTCCTACTACCTCCTCGGCCACACGAACATCGGCCGTGTGAACCCCCGGCCCTATCCCCACAATTCGAACAACTCGTGGAGGCCAAAATTCAGGCCGTGGTGCAGACGGCCATCCAAGCCTTCACCCAACAATTCTCCAACCTCACTAGCCGTCTAGACGAATTTGCTCGCCAAATTGACGAGCGATTTAAGGAGCAAGATGCCCTCCACGCGACAGCCTGTGCTGCTGATGATGATGATAAGTGGTTCTTGAGGGAAAGGGAAAGGTTGGCGCTATCTTCTGCAGCCCTTGAGGGAGCACGGCTCAGCGCCAACGGGGAGGGGTAAGTGGGAGTGAAAGAAGGGATGTGCTGCCGCGCGGCCTAAAAAGAAGGCCAAGCTCCACACCCTCTCCACTTCTCCGCTGCAAACTAGACCCTTTAGCTGTGGCACCAAATGTGTATTTATATAAAAACGTTGCGAGGCGAGAAGGTGGTAAAGACTTCCGACGCTGCTCGACGAGTTTCCCGTTCTGATCTCGTCGAAAACCTCCGAGCCGCCCCCAGAGGCCCTGGCAACAGTCACCAACGCCGCGCGCGTTCGGTGCGAACGCGGGCAAAACGGCGACGGCGTCGACAACAGTTCTGCGCGTTGCGGGTGCTGCTGCATCTCCAAGTTTATACAGCTGATAAAACTACTATCCTTACTCCGTATAGCTCTCTACTAAGTTGCTATCGCCATTGGTGCTTCGCCTTTCGGGTGTCTCCTTGCCTGACCCCTTGTATTTATGTCCAATTGAACGCCGCGGAGCGCTCCTTCGAGTTACGAACTCGTGGGCAAGCGAGTGCGTACAGACGTTTAGCGCGTTTTCATTTGGCCTCGCCGAAGCGCCGTTAGAACGCAGCGGTGAACTTGCACGGAGGCGGAACGTGCGGAAAAAAACATTTCACCAAAGCAGCGTTGTACACGTTCCTCTAAAACAGGAACGAAAGCTCGTTCCTCGTTCCTTCCCAATCTTGGAACGAGTTCCTGTTACAAGATACTTTAAGGCGAATGGAACGCGTTCCATTTACATTTCTAACATTGTAACGTGTCGTTACATTAACGTTACCTTTGATTTTTTAAATTAAAATGTCGTGTCGGATAATCTTGCGGCAAAATAAAGTGTGCAATTTAAATCTCACATCAAACTAAGTATATTATAAGAATTTGAACATTGCCGGCGGCACATTATCTGGAGATAAAAAGAATCCAAAGCAACGCTCCTAGACGAATTTTTTTCAAGCAGCACCGGACATACTCCAGACATGTTTAACTGCCACTTTGGTGCTCGTCTATTACAAGTGCAACACATACGGCGCTTTCCACTTCGGTCTTCAAATGCGCAGTCAGGATACTGCGCTTCAGATCTGCAAATAGAAAGTTACTCGCATGCACCAATATAATTGAATGTCTGCACAAGAAACCGCATCGAAAGGAACAATACTTAGGCGTTTAATGAATGCTGATCCAATATTGCAGTATGAGCGGAAAAAGAAATGTCCTGAATAGATGTTCTATTCAGGACATTTCTGAATTTCTGACATTTCTGACATTTAATGAATGCCATTTCTGACATTTCTGACATTTCTGACATTTAATGAATGCTGATCCAATATTGCAGTATGAGCGGAAAAAGAAATGTCCTGAATAGATGTTCTTAATTTAGTAAAGACCCTTGGTTGAACTCGGCAAGAGTTACATCTCGATGTTAGTGTCCGACAGGCCGCCATGGCGGAAAGAAACTACAGAAGGGAGCGTCACGTGGCAATCTTGAAGCCTAGTCATTAAAAAAGTATAATGCAGAACTCGCGAAAAAAAATGCACTATAGTCACGTGACAGACAAGCGGTAGTTCTTTGCGCCTTGCATGATGTGCTGCATACGTGCGTGCGTCGGTGCGCCTGTTTAGTGCCGTGGAACGTTTACAGAAGGAACGCCGTTCCCTCTGCCGTCCCTTTGTAAAAATAACGAGTTACCGTTACACTTCCACCGAGCCTTAAAGGAATGGTGGCATTCCTCCGTTCCTCCCAAAAGGAACTAGTTCCTGGAACGCCGTTCCGTACAAAACTGCACCAAAGGGAATATATCGCTTTCGCATAGCCACACGTAAGCAGTTTGAAATGTCTCTGCCGAATTTCTTTTTTTAACAGCGAAGCTGGTTAAGCCAGCCGTAATTTGTGTTGCGTATCAAGAAACTACAAAAAAAAAATGTCGCAGTTTCACCTGAAAGGTGAAGCATCAATTGCGATAGCAAATTTGTAGAGAGCTATACAGAGTAATGATATTAGCTTTATCAGCTGTATAAACTTGGACATTCAGCAGCACCGGCAACACGCAGAACTGTTGTCGACGCCGTCGGCGTTTTGCCCGCGTTCGCTCAAAATGCGTGCGGCGTTGGTGACTGTTGCCGGAGCCTCTGATATAAATAGGCACTTGGTGCCGCAGCTAAACGTCGCCTCCCTTCCCTCCCCCTCCCCCCCTCCCCCACGGCCTCTCGCGCGTCGGAAGAAGGCGCGTTTGCTCTACATATATGGTGATTGTAAAGGAGGAAAGAGACGCCTACTTCTGCAGCCCTTAAGCGAGCACGGCGCAGAACGCGCGTTTGTTCTCCGCCGTGCGTTCACTCCCCGTGAAAGCGCGCGCCCCTCGCGCCCTTTCACTCGCACATACAGCGTTCGGCGCGCGGCGACGATTTCATCTCCATTGACGTCATACGGAACCTCACGGCGACGGCGACGGCGACGGCAGAAATCTGCTTTTGAGTGTCCATATAATTGCTATCGCAATAAAAAGAAATTAATAAACTTTCTTGCAGAGGTGGGTTTCGAGGCCGCGTACCTCCGGTCCCAAAGCGAGCGTCGGAACCACTATAGGCTATACAGCCACGCTGCCAGAACATGCATTTATGCTAACCATATGATTGCGTTCGAGCGTAGTCATATTCCTCCACAGCTGGCGCGTTTGTACGCTCGTGCTCTGCGAGGTGAAGAGGTTTTGCGTGCTATGAGAGCGAGAGAGAGAGAGAGAGCGACGCATTCACAGAGCGGGTCTCCTGGAACGGTGTTGTAAGCTGCGCTGTGCAACGCGCAGTGTCGGCCGTAAGTCCGAGACGCCCGAAAAGAAATTATCGTCTACATGAGTAATAAGATGAAAAGTTTGCGCGCACTTCCGGAAAATGCTGGGCTACGATCACACAGCTTCGCTGTTTCAAGCGTTGCGCGGCCGAGTGCAAGGTTTTTCATTAGCAATATGTGTGAGATTATTGAACCGGGATACAATCTTTGTGGATGATTGTGTACTGTGTGCAAGGGCATCTAATGAGTCATTGTTTTTATTGGCGGCCGACTTGAAGCGCGTATAAAGATGGTGTGTCACTAATGGCATGGCCCTAAACATAAATAATTATGTAGACATTAGCTTCACTACAAAAATGTTACAAAATCAGATATAAGTATTTGTTAAGTGGCCAGTTGAAATAAAAAAATAATTCACCTGTGAAATATTTAGGTCTTATGCTGTCAGAGGATGGCTCTTGGTCATAACATCTCAATACCCTAGTTAGAAATGCCGGGCATGCCCTTCACTTGCAACAAAGTTTAAAACACATAAGTATTAACGTAAAAGAGCAGCGTAAAAAACAAATTTTACCAATGTTGGTGTAGGCATGCCCTGTGTTGAATGCGGTTTCTGATGTGCATATCAATGCACCATTGGGTGAACGTTAAAGAACCCCAGGTGGACTAAAGTAATCCGGAGTCCCCCACCACGGCGTGCCTCATAATCAGATTGTGGTTCTGGCACGTAAAGCCCAACAATAAATTTTTTGCATATTAATGCTCTAGAAAAAGTCCAATTCGTTGCGACACTGTTCGACCTGGGGATATACAACCACTTTCTAAGTGTAAGAGGAAAAAATAACTTGACTGGATCCTTTTGCTTGAACAGGGAAGCAGGTTACGTCTTCAATTGTTTTACTCAATCTTTCCTAATCATATTGACACGTATACATGTTTATCTTTCAGCGGTGACCACTTTTCACCGGCTAACAAATGTTAAACATAATCGCTAGGCACAGGACGCGCCAGCAGGTATCGGAAGTTTCTGGAACGTTATCGATGCTTCTATCCGTTGTCTCTTGTCACCGACGCTCATGTCATCTGATCGTATGAGCAACGCGAATTATCTAGAACTTTCTGGAAGACACGCGGGTACCACGGATTATTCTGGGACCTTCGATGACTCATGTATAAAAGCCGACGCGTTTCGCCGCTGATCACATTTCGACGATCGCCGTCTGTGTTCGCCGCTTTCGTTGTGCTTCGAGTGTAGCTTGATTTTGTGGGCCTGCAAGGGTTCGCCGTCAGTGCGCCACGTCCACAGCTTGGCGAGCGGTCACGTGACATCGCCGACTACCTCGCCAGAGCCCAGTGGCAATCACGACGACCCTCACGCTCGCCGTCACCAGGCCGCTACATCTCGTCGCATCGCCGGCTGTATGCCGGCCCAACCCGGGGCCGATCTCCTAGCCCTTACGCGGGAAACTAAAGGCAGCAACCGATGAAGGTGCGGTTGCTGTACGACGCAATGCTGAAGATACTCCGCCGCCGATGAACTAAATTCGCGAATCATCATGACGAGGTATCAGCATAGCGTCTGGCAAGAGCCTTGACGACAACACTTCGCCGCCGAAAGTAGACCTACCAACGCGACGTAGCAGCAGCGCAGCAAGCCGACGCAGCCGTGATCCGACGCCACGACTTAACTGTAACGCCAGACGATGGTCTACTAATCTAGACGTGCTATTCGATGGTCATAACGTCACCGCTCTCGTCGACACTGAAGCCGACTATTCCGTCTGCAGTGGCGAGTTCACCACCAAGTTGAAGAAGGTGAAAACGGCCTGGCAAGGACCCGATATCCGGACAGTGGGAGGCCACCTAATAACGCCGGCTGGAATCTGCACAGCGCGAGTCACGGTAAACAACCGCACTTACCCGGCGAGCTTCGTAATCCTGGAGCACGGCTCCAGGGATGTTAACCTAGGCGTGGACTTTCTAAACCAACACGGTGCAGTCATCGACTTAAGGTCCAAGTCGATAACGCTTTCAACGCACAACGCGACACCACCGGATACAAACACCAGTTACCATGCCTTGAATGTGCTAGAAGAACAAGTCACCGTTCCGCCTCGCTCCAGCGTAATGATTTCCGTCGGTACCGAAGTGCCTAGAGACATGGAGGGTGTCATCGAGGGCGATCATCACTTACTGCACGACCGTGAAATTTGCGTCGCTAGAGGCATAGGTGAGCTACGTGAAGGCAAAGCAAGAGTGATGCTTACGAGATTCAGCCACGAATACAAGCACATTAACAAAGGCACCACGGTCGCCTACATCGACGAAATAGTACAATCCAGCGGTGCTTTCGCCTTCACGGATTCTAGTGCACCTGCAACGATGACTGTAGTACCTGAACCAACTTTCAACGTCAATCAGAACCTTCCCAATCATAAGAAAGAATAGCTAAAAGCTCTGCTCCTGCAATACAAGGACTGCTTCTCGTCGTCGTCAAAAGTTCGACAAACCTCTGTCGCCAAGCACCGCATCATAACCGACGAATATGTCCGCCCACTCGGTCAGAGCCCCTACCGAGTTTCGGCGCGCGAACGCGAGGCCATAAGGCAACAAGTCGACGAAATGCTACGCGACGACATCATCCAGCCATCCAAGAGTCCGTGGGCGTCCCCCGTGGTGTTAGTAAAGAAGAAGGATGGAACGCTACGTTTCTGCGTCGATTATCGTCGCCTCAATAAAATCACGAAGAAGGGCGTATACCCTCTTCCACGTATTGACGACGCCTTGGATCGACTCTACAACGCAAAGTACTTTTTGTCAATGAACCTCAACACCGGCTACTGGCAAGTCGAAGCGACGAAAGTGACCGGGAAAAGACTGCCTTTATAACACCAGACGGACTGTTCGAGTTCAAAGTCATGTCGTTTGGTCTTTGCTGGGCACCTGCGACTTTCCAACGCGTCATGGATAATGTACTGGCAGGCTTGAAGTGGCAGACTTGCCTCGGTCTATTTGGACGACGTCGTTTGCCTCAAGCTTCGAGGAACACCTCCGGCGCCTTCAAAAGTTCTTCAAGTTATCAAGACCTCCGGACTCACGTTAAAGCCAGAAAAGTGCCGCTTCGCATACGAGGAGCTCTTGTTTTTGGGCCACGTCATCAACAAGTCTGGAGTTTGCCCTGACCCACAGAAAACTGCGGCCATCGCTGACTTTCCTCCGCCCGCCGACAAGAAGGCAGTCCGTAGATTTCTTGGACTGCGCGCCTATTACAGGCGCTTCGTGAAGGACTTTTCACGGATCGCTGAGCCACTGACGTACCTCACGAAGGCCGATGTCGAGTTCAAGTGGGAGACGCCGCAAGTCGAAGCATTTGAAGAACTGAAGTGACGCCTGCAATCGCCGCCAATACTTGCACATTTTGACGAAAAAGCCGATACCGAAGTGCACACCGACGCAATCAGTGTAGGACTCAGCGCTGTGCTTGTGCAGAGGACTGACGGACTAGAAAGGGTTATAAGTTACGCTAGCCGGTCGCTGTCGAAGGCGGAAACAAATTATTCCACAACCGAAAAGGAATGCCTCGCCATCATCTGGGCTACATCAAAGTTTCGTCCCTACCTCTATGGCAGGCCCTTCAAAGTTGTCAGCGACCACCACGCCTTGTGTTGGCTAGCTAACTGGAAGGATCCTTCAGGTCGCCTCGCACAATGGAGTCTGACACTTCAAGCATTCGACATCACCGTCGTTTACAAGTCCGGGCGAAAGCACTCTGACGCCGACTGCTTGTCTCGCGCCCCCGTTGAACCGCCGCCACAGGACGACCAGGATGACGACACTTTCTTGGGACCGAACAACAGCGAGGTGACCCGGAACTAATGAGCCTTGTAGACTGCCTGGAAGGCAAGACCGTCATTGTGCCCAAGGTGTTCAGTCGAGGATTGGCGTCGTTTTTCTTGCAAAACGACATTCTCTTAAAGACGAACTTCTCGACTGTTCGAGCCAACTACCTCCTCGTGGTACCCTCAGCCTTGCGTCCAGAGGTTCTGCGAGCTCTCCATAGCGACCCAATGGCTGGACACCTCAGTTTTTCCCGCACGCTCGCGAGAATCCAAGAAAAATACTACTGGCTTCGCCTCTCTGCTGACGTCGCCCATTACGTAAGGACATGCCGAGACTCTCAGCGACGCAAAACACCGCCGACAAGGCCAGACGGACTTCTACAGCCGATCGAGCCACCTCGCCGACTGTTCCAGATGATCGGGATGGTCATACTGGGGCCTTTCCCGACGTCGACGTCCGGGAATAAATTGATCATCGTAGCTACTGACTACCTCAGGCGCTACGCCGAAACAAAAGCCTTGCCCAAAGGCAGTGCCGCCGAGGTAGCCCGATTTTTCGTTGAGAACACCCTCCTGCGTCACGGCGCCGCAGAAGTCCTCGTCAACGACAGAGGTACAGCCTTTACGGCAGAACTAACTCAAGCCATCCTGCGATACAGCCACACAAGCCATCGCCGAACCACCGCCTACCACCCGCAGACGAATGGCCTCACCGAGCACCTAAATAAGACCATCGCCGACATGCTGGCAATGTACGTCGACGTCGAACACAAGACGTGGGATGCCATCCTTCCGCACGTGACCTTCGCATACAACACGGCCGTGCAAGAAACGACGCATGTGGCGCCGTTCAACCTGGTCTACGGAAGGAACCCGGCAACGACGCTTGATGCCATGCTACCGGACGTCACCGACGAAGAAAATCTCGACGTTGCCAGCTATTTGCAGCGTGCCGAAGAAGGCCGACAGCTCGCCCGCCTGCGCATCAAGAACCAGCAGAGGACCGACAGCCGACACTACAATCTTCGACGACGCGACGTCAAGCACCAGCCCGGCGACCGTGTTGAGGTCTGGACTCCGATACGCCGACGAGGACTTAGCGAGAAACTGTTACGTCGCTATTCCGGACCACATAAGATCATCCGACGTATTGGCACACTGGACTATGAGGTCGTGCCAGATGGCATTTCGTAATCACAGCGGCGCCGGGCACGACGTGAAGTCATAGAGTTTCTCACTATAACACCTAGAGGGTAAACTGGCGCCACCGTCTATGCGATTTTCTTAAAGGGCGCCGTGCCCTCATGGGAATGACGGGATATGTGTCTGTGAGGCTTGTGTTGGCTGGTGTTGTACGAGGCTCCCTCTAAAACGTGTCTATATGGCTACACAAATAACGCATTCTTAAAATAAAATCTACATAAAAGGCTTTCATTCACCCATGTTACATCTCTTAATAAAGTTTACTCACCTGCAATGCAGCATCAAGCGAAGAAAAGCAAGAAGAGACGACAAGTTGTTCCAAAGCGAGCGAGAATCTTATCGTCTGCCCTATAACTTTAGCGGCCAGCTGATACTTATTACGTTTCATAGAATTCTGCATTGTATAGTATGTCCTCATAAATAAACAAAACATGTTTTTGTGTAATAATAAAGCTAAACCAGTTTTTTACGTGCTGTTTTAGCGGGAAATGAATCATTGTGACAGACGGAACGGTGCTAGCCAGGCGCGTCTTCGAGGCGTTCTGGCTCTCCAAGAACGATGCCAATCCGAAGTCACAATATACCGGTATTCCCATGGATACCACAGCGCAGCAGCGCCAGTTTTCCCTCTAGGTAATATAGTGAGAAACTCTACGCGTGAAGTCATCCACGTGGTGCGTCTTAGCCCTTTTACGCCGGCTGACGAACTTCGGTACTTTGTAACTTTGTAACTGTTTGTTGTTGTTGTTTTTATTGCGATAGCAATTATATGGACGCTTAAACCAGATTTCTGCCGTCGGCGTCGCCGTGAGGTTCCGTATAGATTCCAAGGGCGATAAAATCGTCGCCGCGCGCCGTATGTGCGAGCGAAAGCGCGAGAGGGGGGGACGCGCGCGCTATCACGGAGAGCGAACGCACGGCCGAAAGCAAACGCGACCGTCGCGCGAAAGGCCGTGGGGGTATGGGAGGGAGGGAGGCGGGGCGACGCTGTGCTCCCGCATCAAAGGCGTATCTTGCAATCGGGCGTAAGGGGAACTTGCCACTCTATCTCCCACGCGAAAGCAACAAAGCGGTAAGGCAGCGCGGGGATGGAGGGGGGGTGGGGCGCAGCTTCTACTCTGCCAACAACTCCGTTCGTACTTTGCCCGGCTGTGGCCTGTCGCCCGCACGGTCTCCTATCTCCACACGGCTCTGACCTTTGTATGCGCTGTGCATCCGCCGCTCAGTTTCCTTTGAAGCGATAGACCCCACGAACCTTGCCCGCTGCGGTGGCTGCGATTGCTGCCAACGATTTGACAGTCGTTGTATGCGGTCATTCAGTGTGATCTATTCATGTTTGCTTGTGCGCGCTGACACCACGCTTGTTAATTCAGTTAGTAAGCCGATGTGTCCAAGTTTATGCAGCCGATAAAACTACTATCCCTACTCCGAATAGCTCTGTACTAATTTGCTATCGCAATTGATGCTTCGCCTTTCGGGCGAAACTGAGACTTTTTTTTTCTCTCTCTCTCTGTACGCGTGGTTTTGTTTTCGCTTTCTTGTTTGTATCATCGGGACGATGCTTTTTAAGGGGAGGGTATTGACACGTATATATGTTTATCTTTCACCGGTGACCGCCTTTCACCGGCTAAAAATGTTAAACGTTATCGCTAGGCACAGGACGCGCCTGCATGTATGGGAAGTTTCTCGAACGTTATCGATGCTTCTATCCGTTGTCTTTTGTCACCGACGATCATGTAATCTGATTGTATGAGAGACGCGAATTATCTAGATCTTTCTGGAAGAGATGCGGGTACCAGGGGTTATTCTGGGGCCTTCGATGACTCATGTATAAAAGCCGACGCGTTTCGCCGCTGATCAGATTTCGACGATCACCGACTGTGTTCACCGCTTTCGTTGTGTTTTGAGTGTAGCTTGCTTTTGTGGGCACATGTTCGCCCAATAAAGAATCAGTTTCGTCATACACAGTTTTACGACTGTTTACTTCAGCGTCACTACTACGTGACAGTATGGGAATCTGCTGATCAGATTATCTGAAGTAGAGCACTGCACGGGCCGGTTTTTCAGGTCCGGGCCTGGCCCGAGCCCGAAAGTACCATTCTTTGGCCGGCCCGGTTCTGTTCCACCCATTATCCCTTTTGCCTTTACGAAGCTAGCTCGCGTTCTCGATTATTGTGAAGATACTGTCATGTGATCAACGGCCGCCGGGCGGTCTTCAAGCTGCATCATAGCAAGTTTTTGCCCTGCATCCCTTCTTTATGGTTACTTGATAATTTAACTGTGAGAGAAATAAACATTTCATTACTAGCCGAACACCCCCAGATTATTATGTGAATATTTGGTATGAAAACAAACCATGCAATGGACAGTTAGGAAAATAGGGAGGGATCAGGCTGGCAACAACCACCGGGAGTGGGAGAACCCCGGCTTACATTTAGGGATGAAGTTGTAAAAAAGCACATCGGTTGATCACCATGCTCGTGCTTTAAAGTGTGCGGCAACATACTATAGCGAAGGCATAGGTGAACACTACCATACACGCCGCCGCCCGCCATTTAATCTCACTTTTTAATCTCATATAGTCATTCGGATGTACCTACAGTGATATAACTCGAGCCACTAATTTTGGCGCGAATGTAAATTTAGATACGCTGGTTACTGGTTTTCAGAAATACGATAATACACGGCCCCTAGAAGCTTTTTTTTTTCATTTAACAGAAATTGTTGACCCACAAGGCTAACGCTCATCATATTTTCACGCGGAACATGCCATCTTTATTGCTTTATTCGGTTTCATTATAATGATGTCAATTTTTCAATCGACAATTTAGGCACCCTTGTTTAGAAATATATCCAAATTTAGACTCTGTCTAATTGTGTTTCAGTACAGTGCATCTACAACGTAGGCTTTCCTTGCTTTTTCTCCGCCAGATTAAAGTATGATCTGCTTGCTTATTCACGTAAATTCGCAGACAACGCACCTAGTGCTACAAAAACATATACAAGGCTGCGAACACGAGGGTCGCGCCACTTAACGAGTGGAAATAGCATTCAAAATAAAAATTTACGAGGCAATAAAGTGCTTTGCATTTCTATTTTGTTTTTCATATTCCCCTCCCCAATGTTGAGAAATTTTTGCAGCATCCGCGTAGTCTTAAAGCATTTGTCCAAGAACAATATACACTTGAAAGTCTCAGTTTAATTAGTTGGGCTAATTGGGAATTAACCTACGGCAGAATATTCAACTCGCTTGAAAATATAACGAAGAAAATTAATGGAAACCAGTAGTAAGTTGCCCTGTGCCTTAGGACACAAAAAAGTTGCAAATTAACTTTTCAGAATTTGTTTGCTACAATTTTATCAATGTACTCTAAGTACTTCTTGAAAACTTATTTAATTTTTGTTTTTCCGTTAAAATGATCATGCCGAAAATCTAGATATTTTTGTGCAGCAACAAAATATTGCAGTCAACTCTGCCTCTAGGCACGTCTTCCGCTCTTGAAAAATGTAACGAGCTCTATCGAAACTCATCTCATTGATTCCCGTTAAGGATAGCTCGGATACCTGAGACAGTCTAATGAATGTTTTTGCAGCGAGTCTCGCACCAATCCAATAATTTTCAATTTCTTTAGCGCGACTGCAATGCATATATATTTCTAACTCTTTGTCAGGTTGATTCAAATCTGTGATGTCTAGCAACTCATGAAGTGTGCCTTTCGCCGCTATTCCCACCCATCAAATGTGTTTCTCCTGGTCGATAGGCGGCGCCGCTGTCGAAATCATACCGCTACCTCCATCAAACTTCGGGTCGTCCGTCACATGCCTGAGCACGATCACCTCTAGGAATTCGAGGTGCTAATAGGCTGGGAACAATGTGGACAAGAGTTCGTTAGTGTCGCGAAGACAAAAGAATTCCTGCAGAACCCATGTTAAGATGATTATCGAAGTTAATGCGATTAGCATTTACACAATCTAGTGAACAAGAAGCGACACACCGTGTTAGCTAAGACATCTTTGTTTAGAATCCGTAGTGTTTCTCCTCATTTTCAAGTGATTCGGCTATATGCGGCCATACACTGTCTCCCTGATTGACCCGATTTGTTATGACCATCGCTCGCCAATGTTACCTCACGATGGTAGAACAAGGACCGCAGGCCGACAGCGCATTCAGTGACGACGATGGAATTACGAGGTAGGAATGATGTCGATAGAACGACGAAGGCATATAAGGACGACGGCATAACGACGATGAGAGGATTCTGAAGTGACGGCGATAAAGAATTGCGACGGAATACAATGCCATGACACCGGTGTTCTAATCTCGATTGATTGACAATAATATCACAATACTAGCGGAATGAAATAGAAATTATGCTGATGAAACGGAAGGTGGTATGACGACCAACGCGTTTAGTAATTTTTAGCCAACCAGACACGCTTCTGAATAACATACCAGCCTGCTCCCTTTCTTTTCTCCTATTCCTTCCCAAGACGCTTTGCAAAGATATCCTCTGCCGTTTAGCTCAGTACGCCAGTGCTCTAGCTCATTAGGCCACGATCACACGTTTACAAACGTATCTTGCCAACAAGTATATTATTGAAGCTCGAACTTAGGGGGAACATTGAGCTTGGGGGCTCCTATCGAAATACATGGGAAATCGGAAATAGTTTCTCAGAGCAACCAATGCACCAAATTTGATGAGTTATGTTGAATTTAGAAAAAAAAAGTTGAAGTGTAGTGATTGCCGAAAGGGTTATTTTATTATAGGCTGGTCTACCTTTCTTACGTCAAATTTTAAAGAATTGCCAAATTTCGAAAAAGAAAACTTGGCGTATAGAGCTATGTAGCTCAGCAGCTAAAAATAATATCGGAATTCTGTAAACTGCCCCTAATAATACATCAAAAGCGGATAGCAATCATATATCATACACCATCCTGAAATATACCACTATGTTGTGAATGTTGCATTTGCAAAACCCTTCCAAACATTATAACAAATTCACGTAAGTTTTAAGTTAAAGCAAAAAAAAATTGTTCGCTTTTGATGCTCCAACGGGTGCAGTTTATAGAAATGCCATATTTGTTTTTAATGGCTGAGTTTCGGATTTGTAAACTTCATGCTTCTATTTTTTTGAAATTTACGAACATCCTGCAATTCTTTGAAAACATTACACTATCTAAACGAAAATTCTATTTGCTGCAGTCTCTGCAATTTAACTTTCCCTCTTAAATGCAACACATTTCATTCAAATCGGTTTAGCGGTTTTCTCATGAAAGCATTCCTGCATTTTACATGTATTTCAGTATCCGGCATCGAAGATAGGCCCGAGCTAAAGCTTCCTCTTAAACAATGGATCACGCCAGTTTTATAGGAAACCCATAGAACAGAACCCTGACGTATACGCAAGACCGTGGCCCCAGTGGTGTACAAATAAAAAGTCTGCTCAAGGAAAAAAATATATATTCATCGGAAGCTTCGCGGGAGCCGTTATCTCGATCAGACATATCTCCAGAATGCGGACGAGCTTTCTGGCGAAGTGTCTAGCAAAACCGTCGATTCATTGTCAGTAGAGCAAGTAGCTGGCCGTCTTCAAGATAACGCTGATACACAAGCGCGCTCGTTTGCAAGCACCGAGGTGAAGCCACAGCTTCAGGGTGTGTTTCTTTTTATTGCGCTTTCTTTAGTTGTGCGTCATAGCATACGTCATAGCGGGAAATTCGAATTCTTTAAGGTCGATACGCCACGTGGTGGCGAAAAAAGGAAACTGTACGAAATGTCCCTAATTCCTGGTATTGTATTTTTTAGTAATGTATCAATCCGATTTTTCCAGCTCTCTGAACAAAAGGCGAAAATTGTTACTACTACTACTACTACTACTACTACTACTACTACTACTACTACTACTACTACTACTACTACTACTACTACTACTACTACTACTACTACTACTACTACTACTACTACTACTACTACTACTACTACTACTACTACTACTACTACTACTACTACTACTACTACTACTACTACTACTACTACTACTACTACTACTACTACTACTACTACTACTACTACTACTACTACTACTACTACTACTACTACTACTACTACTACTACTACTACTACTACTACTACTACTACTACTACTACTACTACTACTACTACTACTACTACTACTACTACTACTACTACTACTACTACTACTACTACTACTACTACTACTACTACTACTACTACTACTACTACTACTACTACTACTACTACTACTACTACTACTACTACTACTACTACTACTACTACTACTACTACTACTACTACTACTACTACTACTACTACTACTACTACTACTACTACTACTACTACTACTACTACTACTACTACTACTACTACTACTACTACTACTACTACTACTACTACTACTACTACTACTACTACTACTACTACTACTTACTACTACTACTACTACTACTACTACTACTACTACTACTACTACTACTACTACTACTACTACTACTACTACTACTACTACTACTACTACTACTACTACTACTACTACTACTACTACTACTACTACTACTACTACTACTACTACTACTACTACTACTACTACTACTACTACTACTACTACTACTACTACTACTACTACTACTACTACTACTACTACTACTACTACTACTACTACTACTACTACTACTACTACTACTACTACTACTACTACTACTACTACTACTACTACTACTACTACTACTACTACTACTACTACTACTACTACTACTACTACTACTACTACTACTACTACTACTATACTACTACTACTACTACTACTACTACTACTACTACTACTACTACTACTACTACTACTACTACTACTACTACTACTACTACTACTACTACTACTACTACTACTACTACTACTACTACTACTACTACTACTACTACTACTACTACTACTACTACTACTACTACTACTACTACTACTACTACTACTACTACTACTACTACTACTACTACTACTACTACTACTACTACTACTACTACTACTACTACTACTACTACTACTACTACTACTACTACTACTACTACTACTACTACTACTACTACTACTACTACTACTACTACTACTCTACTACTACTACTACTACTACTACTACTACTACTACTACTACTACTACTACTACTACTACTAAATAATAATAATAATAATAATACATTGTATACGCTCTGGCATATACCAATTAAATGGCCTCAGTGGAAATTTTATTTACGTATCGCTGAGCTAGTTGGTTCATACGTGAACTGCACTACCACATTTAGACTGCACTATTGTTGGGATCGGCCCACGAAAGAGCATAGAATCAGGTTAAACAGACATACCGTATACGAAAAAGGTGAGGGGGGGATAATTCATCAAGGAAGACATTGTCTACAAAAACAGAAACTTCATTAATGTGGAAACATTAATGTCCCACGAGGCAGAAAGTCGGGCGTGATCAAGCGACGGTGCCAAAAATGGCCGACGGCGCAAAGTGCAAAAACATTTCAGGAAATGCTCGGATTGACGCCACATTCCTTAGGGAGATTCCTGTAAACAAAGTAACTAAGTGGCTGTAAAAAGACAATTTTATACATTTGGGTATGGGGCGAAATCGAACCCGGGTCAGCGGGGTGGGAGACGAGCAAGCTTCCCTGACGCCATTGCGGCACCACGGTTGTGGCTGACGAAAGGTGTGCCTGGTGCGTGCGTCATTGCAGACGTCACGTCGCACCACTCGACGTTAGAGTGAGGTTACTTACGGTGAAGAAACGTGAATAAAGGTAAATTAAAAAAGGATCAAGGTTGATTAAAGTGGATTAAGGTGATTCCACTTTAATCCACTTAAAGCGGATTAAGGTGTATTAAGGTTGGTTACAAATTAGAGCGAGGTTGATTCAGGTGGATTAGGGCGGAGTTGTTGAGGACACGTGACAATGAATAAGGTCACGTATCACTGTCTCGTAATAATTGGAAGTGAAATTGGTTCTGAGAGGATCGTGTATGATGTCTCGTCACGTGTCACGTCATGAAGCCTATAATGAAGTCGTAGCTACTTTGTGATGAGTTCTGAATGGTTGCGGACTGGTGATTAATGAATGCAGAGAAAGGAAAGCGAGGAACGGAACCCATACACGTTGAAGTCGCAAGAGATGTCGCAATGATTTCGCGTTACGATCACGTAAGGATACTTAACTATTTAGTTTTACAGCGGAGCTGTTAGAACCGCGCTATAATGATCATTCCGTCTTCCGCACCTTCGCGTTGAGAGAGCTGAAAGAGTGAAAGCAGAGTATAAAAAATAGCATCGCGCAGCATAGCGGATGCAAGGCGGATAGGGGGATTGCGATTTAGGCAGGTGGTAGTGGGACGCGTAGAGCTGCTGCCGACGCCGTACGCGTTTCCCCGCGTTCGCGCTGAACGCGCCCGGTGTCCGTGACTGCAACCGATGCCACTGGTGGTGGCTCGGCAAGTTTCGACCAGAGAACTGCACACTCGTCGCCTCCGAAAGACTGAAGTGAGAGCCAGAGAAGCTGAAACCAAGCGTCGCAGATGAGAACATCACGAGTTTGGATTGAGGGAAGCCGAGAGTTCGCAGCAGGCGAAGAAATGAAGATCCGGAGGCTCGTGAACGTGGCTGGTTGAATTCATCACGATACTACGCAGAACATCGCGAAGAAATCCTGAGCACTAGGAAGCAGAGGAGACTGGAAGATCCTTGGTCGTGGGTGCTCAGCAACTTTCGCAACATGCAATGGCTAGGGACTAACGGTGCTAATGGGTGCTCACTTCGACAGTCCTCTTTCTCGCAGAGAAAAAAAATATGCATGGCTCTGCTATCGCAAACACCTGAGACCAGTGGAGATGGGGGAAGCCCAACAAAAGTTAGACTAAGTGTGTGGTTTGCCACTACTTTACTAGGCTTTCCCCAGCTCCGCTAGTCTCAGGTGCCACGCATATTTTGCTATTGGTTTTCATACTGTAGCACGTGCATATGCATCCTGTTTGACCCCGCGTATAGGCCACAAGCCTCCAAGAGGTCCCGTGAGAATGCTTTAGGAAGTATAAAAACAAATGCATGTTTTTTTAAAGACGGAACATTTGCATGTATGTGTTGCCACGGGGAGTAAGAACAATAAAAGAGAGCAGTAGGAGGAACATGTTGGATTGAGACAGCATTCTTGACGCTTAATAAAGATACCGATATATCACTATTTGCCCTAAATAACGGTAACTGCTGCGATGATCTTATCGTTTCGCTTGTTTTCGTTAGTGCTTAGGATGGTGTCGGTCATCAATGCTTCGCGTTTCGCTCGAAGCTCCGTTTTCTTAACTTGTTTTTTTTTTGTCGTACGACTGCAGAGGGGGCGCACCAGTGCGTTCATTGACGGCCTTGTCGAATCATGCAATGACTTCTTCAAGCGGCGGGAACAGCTGTTACGAAGGTGCACTGCGCGAACACGAAGTGCAGCGCAACATCCCGGAAGTCCTAGCCGCAGCTGGACGGCCTATGTTACCTTCCTGGCCGAGCTGCTGGCGGCCGTCAGTAGAATGGAATCGTCGGACAAGATTTCCGGACGCATCTTCTGCCTGGCGGCGCTGCTCTGCGAATGTTGCCACATCATGCTCCGCTCGCCAGCGCAGGACACCACCGCAGAGGTAAGCTTTATTGCCGTTACCACATCATTGCCACTTTGTAGTGATGCTGAAGAATCAAACACCGCCAGATCATCTACTAGTATAATTTGGAATGTTCGAATAGCGAAGTTGCGGAATCTGTACGAATGAGAATATTCGAGAAAAATTTCCTCAAAGTATTGAACTCAATGCCGAACGTTTATCTGATTTCTAAAGAAAGACATATAATGGTTGCATGGAGCTCGCTTCGGTAAAAATGCTCATTTACATTCTTTGACACGTGTAATTCCGTTCACCACTGTACGTCAACTGAGGAGCGACCAACTGTACATTGTACCCCTCATGAAAGGGACAGTTACAAAATTAAAGGACATTGTGATAACAAAGTGTTGTAATACGATTTTTGTAATACTACATCAACGTTTGAAGGCGATGCAATACGTGCTCATTGAAACTACGCATATAAGCCATCCAAAATTTCAAGAGAATGCAATGCCAAGGACACACACACACAGCCAGCCAGCCAGCCAACCAACTCCGTTTGAATGGCTACTTCTATGTGAATGTCATGCAGCAAGCATTTACGGCGGTACGCTCATTTATTGTGCATCGTAATGTTTCATTTCTTTCGTGGTTACTTGGAACTAGCAGCGAGTTTGTTCCCAGCCTTAAACACCAAAGTACATGGAGCGAACTTTCATGACAAACTTCGGGCATCAGATAAAGACGCGGCGGCTTGACGCAGGTTGTTAGCTGCCTCTTGTTTGCCGCAGGACTGGTATAGACGATTCTAACGACTTGACAAACATAAAATCGCACTAGCTATGGGTTAAGACTAAACACAGAAGCGTCCGCAAAGGTGTCCCCTATACTTCAGGCTCCGACGTGGGATGCCAAGCCCCCACCAGTTGCATTAACTTCTTTCGCAGATGAATTGCCTTCGCTTCGTCTTCATGACTGCCGGCAGTAGCATCCAGCGAGCTGCTCCACACCTCTCGACGGCGCTGGGCAAGTGTCTCCGGGACTCGTTCATGGACAGCAATCGCTCAGACGATGTTCGTCAGGCGCTGCTCGGACTCATCGAGCTTCGGGTTTCGGGATGGAAACTTTGCACAGCTCAGCAGCTCTGATACTCTGCGCACGACAGCGGTGCTGCAGTCACCGACTGACACAGCTGCTGCTCCGGTGTAGCGCTGTGGCAAGAAATGGACACAGAACTTTGACCTCTCTTGTGGTTTGTTGTTTGTATCAAGTTACTTCTGTGTTTCTTTTTTGTCTTCCTTTTTTTACTATTCTGAACGAGGCTCTCGCCTTTATACACTTCTATAAATCTTTTTTTTTAAATTTTTATTCATAGGAGATGCTGTGCATACCATGGATAGGAAGGAACTTTCGGTGGCATAATTGCAGGGGCATATGCAACTAGGTATTTTAGTATTTGTTTTTCAACTTTTGCTGCTGCCATCTTGGGGAAATAAAATGAATAATTAAAACTTTCCGTGTTCCGTTTTATTAACAACACAGTTGCAAAGTAGTTTGTGAAGAGCTCGTATTCCAGAAGCCAATGCAACAAAATCCAACCCAGGCTGATATGCAACATTAGTGAAAGTGCCCCTAGCACAAATGGTTTCTGAGATGGTACAGGGTCTCAAAAATACTCGCGGTCATTATTTTTCAGAAAACCTCGCGCGCGTTAAAGAATTTAGTTGTTTGTCACGAATCGCAAGGGAACTGCGATTCAACTAGCACCTTCGTCTGAGCCCTTCGCTTTCGAAATGGAAAAAATTGCCAAGCACTATAAAGAAAACCTACATGATTTACTCAGAAAAAAAGTCGCAGTTGACGAAAAAATTTGTAGCAGTGCACTAATGGAACCCTGGACTTACCGGGGTGATTAGGCGTTGGTCCTGGTTCCTAGTTATCTCAGACGATAGAGCGACCGTCCCGGTAAGGTGTTGGTCCAGGGTTTGATTCTTGGACCAGCTGCGGGGCTTTCTTTCTCAAGGAACTCGTATGGTTTTTTTTGTAGCTTCGTGCGCAGTCGGGTTGGCGACAGTTTTTTCATCAAGTTTCATAGTTTCCTCCACTTTGCCGGCCTGCTTGGAACCGATTTGCCACAACTTCGCTTTAGCGCCGAAGTCATGCTCGTATGAGGCAGTATTGGCCAAGTTCGACAAGCCCGGGGTAAGCGGCATGCATTGATCTTGGCCCTGTACTTTTTTAAGATCTGTAAAGTGTCTTCTGATAGTAGCGATTGTTCTGTATAGTTCGCGTTTTGTAAAGAAGGGAGCTTGACTTCGCTTAGTAAGGGAATGTTCCACCCTATGGGAAGATGGATCCCGACTGACCACGTAAGTATTCAGCAATACGATCTCTAAAAACATGCCGCTTGCAACTGCACAGATCATCATAGCTTCACGCATTGATTTTTCTTGTCCTCACTAGCAACAATGCAACAGAAAGAGCCCTCTGTACCATAAAAAGCTTCCTGATATAAAAAAAATTATCAGGTAACGTGTCGATCAGAATTTGCCGGAACTTGAGGGAAACGTTCGCATAAAATGTCTTCTAAAGAAAAAAAATGTCGCAGTTTAGCCCGAAAGGCGAAGCATCAATTGCGATAGCAAATTAGCAGAGAGATATTCGGAGTAGGGATAGTAGTTTTATCGGTTGCATAGAATTGGACACATTCGCTTATTCACTGAATTAACAAGCGTGGCGTCAGCGCGCACAAGCAAACATGAATAGATCACGCTGAATGACCGCAGACGATGACTGTGAAAACGCTGGCAGCAAGCGCAGCCGCCGCAGCGGGCGAAGATTCGTGCGGTCTATCGCTGCAACGGAAACTGAGCACCGAATGCACAGCGCATGCAAAGGTCAGAGCCATGTGGAGATAACAGACGGTGCAGGCGACCGCCACAACCGCGGGCAATGTACGAGCACAGTTGTTGGCAGAGTAGAAGCTGCGCCCCTCCCCCTCCCTCCCGCGCTGCCTTCCCGCTTTCTTGCTTTCACGTGGGAGATTGAGTGGCCAGTTATCCTTGCGCGCGGTTGCAAGATAAGCACTTGGTGAAGCAGTAGAGCGTCGCCCCGCCTCCCTCCCTCCCATACCCCCACGGCCTTTGCGCGACGGTCGCGTTTGCTTTCCGCCGTGCGTTCACTCTCCGTGATAGCACGCGTCCCCCGCGCGCTTTCACTCGTGCATACGGCGCGCGGCGACGATTTTATCGCCCTTGGACTTTATACGGAACCTCACGGCGACGGAAGCAATCCGGTTGAAGTGTCCATATAATTGCTGTCGCAATAAAAGTCGCAAACATCGATTACTATAGCAAATTAGCAGACAGCCATACGAAATAAGGATCGTAGCTTTACCGGCTCAATCTCCCACGCGAAAGCAAGAAAGCGGGAAGGCAAAGCGGGAGGGAGGGGGAGGGGCGCAGCTTCTACTCTGCCAACAACTGCTCTCGTGAACATTCACTGACTACCTAAATTAGCAAGTATGGTGTCAGGCGCGCACAGGCAAACACATCTCGGTGAATGAGCGCGGGTATTCGCTGTCGAAGCGCTGGCATGAGGAAGAGCGGCAGTAGCAGCGAGCTTAGCGAGCGAATTGACCTTCCCGCTGCCTCCCGCTTCAACGGAATCTTAGAGGCGAGGACACAGTTATTGAATATTTCCCCTTCTTCGAAGCGCTAGAGAAAAAGAAGAAGCCAACTGCAAGGCACGCGGGAGCACTGTCCCTATTGTGGACAACATGAAACATTAGATCACTTTCTCATTGCCTGTCAAAGATATTCTGAATTGCGAAAAAGAACCTTAGAAACACCGTTCCGCCTTCTTAGATTAGAATTAAATGTTCAAAATTTACTATCATTGGGGGCCTCTACCCTTGGGCACAGCGACGGGACGGTTGTAGATGCCATTCAGAATTACATTACAGGGTCAGAAAGATTTAGATGACAGAATCACGGCTTAGGGTACCGAAATATTTTTACAAATTTGATGACTTGCTGTCTACTTCTTTTTTTTTATTCATCATTTACTCCTTATTCTATTCAAGTCATTTGATATATTCTAATTATTCATTCTCAGATGCGTATATATTCCCACATTTATGTTTGTTTTGTTTTATACATCTCCCTTCTGATTGTTATTTCAAACTACCCGGTTCTTGGCCAATCCCCCAGAGTGGGTATGTGCCAGTAACTCCAAGGCTCTACATCTACATCTACGTCCGCCATGGACAGCATTCGATTCAATTACTGTACATAATGTAAATACAGTTGTGTTTCATTATAGGCCGTGACCATTTATTCTATATTATGGTGCCGAAACCCCCCGGGAGTGCTCGCTGGGACTCTACAGGCCTGGAGTGCTCATCGGGAACTTTGAAAGCGAAGACAGCACGTCGTAGGGACAGCGGAAACCTCCCCCGAAAGCCAGCCGGTACGACCGAACTGGACCATCCGCCGTTACCCTTCGCCGTGATAAGACGCCTACTCAGCATTCATCTGGAAAGGTGAGCGAGGTCACACATTGTTGAAACACAAGATGAATCGCCTCAAGGTCCTTAAAGAAAAGCGAACGGCGCGACGCCAGATGAATACTCGTCTCATCAATGAAGCGAAAGCCGTGATTGAAAGCGCTGACAGTGCAAAGATTTCCTCTTTGATCGAACGACTACACGCAAATAATGAGGACTTGGACAAGCTTAACGCCGATCTCGAAGAAGCTATCCCTGAGGACGAGTTCGCGACAGAATTTGAAACTGTGTTGACTTATCAAGATGCTGCGCGAGGAATGTTGGGGGAGCTGAAGGCTCGGGAGTGGCTACTCCGTCAAAATCAGTGTTCTACGACTGCCCCTTCCGCAGCTGCAGGTTCATCAAATGCACTCGATGATCGCGCGCCGCGCAAGTCAATCAAGCTTCCAATTCTACAGTTGCAGACATTCGACGGACAGCTTTGTCACTGGCCTGCTTTTTGGGAGCAATTCAAGGCATCTGTGCATGAAAACGAAAAGCTGACGAAAGGAGAACGATTTCAATATCTGAAGAATCTTCTGAGTGGTACAGCAGCAGCTTCAATTTCTGGTCTACAAGTGACAGGCGAGTGCTACGACGACGCCATCGAAATTCTAAAGAGTCGTTTTGGCGATAAGCGTCGCATTGTGCAGGAGCATCTACGCCGTCTGCGCACACTACCAGCAGTTGCTTCCTCAGAAGATGTATGCAATCTTCGAAGGCTATTGAATTATGTGCAGTGCCATATCAGAGGCCTGAAAGGTCTAAACGTCAGTCCTGCAAGCTATGCAACTATGATGACGGACATTCTATTGAAGGCATTGCCAGCAGACATTGTCATTGGCTATTACCGAAAAGAAGCCAGTTCAAAGTCATCACCGTCTGCTATCGACAGTTCAGGCTCTGTACAACAGCAAGATTCAACGACAGCGACAGCCAATGAGGAGTTGCAAGAACTCTTGACCTATCTTCGCGTGGAAGTTGAAAGCCGAGAAAGAAGTGGAGTTAATGACTTTAAAGGAAAGAAATGCGCTAAACCACCCGAGGAGAGAAGAAACTTGCACTCCACCTTACCAACAGCAGCTGTCCTGCAATCTTTCTCGAAGGTTAAAGACAAGGACTGTCTCTTCCGTGGGTCTTCAAAGCACTCAACTCCAGTTTGTGACAGCGTCATGAACCATGAAGAAAAGTTGAAGAAATTGGCTACAGAGAAGCGATGTTATCGATGCACCGTGAGAGGACATCTTGCCAAAAACTGTTATCGAAAAATCAAGTGTAGAACATGCGGAGGAAGACACGTCTCCTCAATGTGCGATCCCAAGTGGAAACCTAAGAAGACGGAACAAGAAAGTCCCGTAACCGCGAACAGTCTTCATACCAGCTCTCGTTCGTTCGTGGATGCTGAGGTTTTATTGCAGACATTTCGGGCATGGATCATCGGACAAAAGCAGAGGGCCTACATTCGTGGAATTGTAGACAGTGGAAGCCAGCGCACGTTCATTCGTGAAGACGTATCCAAGACACTTGGCTTGAAAGAACTGGGATCTGTGAATTTACAGCTAAATACTTTTGGACAGACAAGCTCGGTTAACATCCAACATCGCATTGTCGAACTAAAAATTCGCAGTCAGTATGACAATCGGGAATACCTGGTACAGGCCATTGAAGTACCATTCGTCTGCAAGGATGTTGTTCAAGTACCACTCGAGCTTGACTTTGTTACAACCATTGAAAGCGACGGACACTTCATTGCTGATAAGCTGTTATTACCAGGCATGGCTGCTGTTCCTGGTATTAGCCTTTTAATTGCTGCTGACCGGCTATGGCAATTCATGTCCGGCGAAATGAAACGATACCATGGCCAGGCAGACTTGGTGGCGCTGGGTTCTGCATTTGGCTGGATGCTACAAGGACCACTTTCGTTCAACACCTCTTTGGAAGCAGCACTCAACGCATGCGTATTGCGAGTAAGTGCATCTACTGACTCTATCGACGATCTACTTCGGAAGTTCTGGGAGTTAGAGAGCATCGGGATTACGCCAGTCGACAACACTCCAAATAAGGAACCTAATATGGTGCTAGAAAAATTCGATCACGATATCGCCTTCGTCAACGGTCGCTACCAAGTAGCCCTTCCGTGGAAAGAAAGCTGTGGACAACTAGACAATAATCGATTGCAAGCACGGAAGCGACTGATGTGTCTCGGAAAGAAAATGAAGAACAATCCAGAGTTTGCCGTAGAATATGATACCACCATCAGGAACTATATGAAGATGGGTCACGCCGAGAGAGTACCTAGCCAAATTGAGGCGCAACCCTCTAAGGTCTACTACATGCCGCATCACGCTGTTGTGCGAAGCGAGTCTACAACTACTCGAGTACGAGTAGTTTTTGACGCATCCTCTCACGATCCTGATTCATCGTCCCTCAATGACCATCTCGAGAAAGGACCAAAGCTACTAGCCGACTTGGTTGCTCTTCTCATACGTTTTCGTATGAACCGTATTGCTATGACGGCTGACATAGAGAAAGCCTTTCTACAGATTAGCGTAAAAATGGAAGACAGAGATGCATTGAGATTCCTATGGTTCAAGGGTATACCCTCTAAGAGAAAACCAGATCCTGAAATAGAGGAATGGCGCATGACAAGGGTGCCTTTTGGAACAGTAGCAAGCCCATTCCTACTCAACGCCACACTCCAACACCATCTGAAGGGAGTAAAGGATCAAACAGAAGAAACGGCCAAGTTACTTGCTGATTCTTTCTACGTTGATGACCTTCTTATAGGAGCAGATAGTAAGGATTCAGCTCAAAAGGTATACAGAGACGCAAATTATATAATGGAAGACGCTGGAATGCGACTAAGAAAATGGTCGTCGAATTCTAAACTGCTGAGGGATCTTATTACCACGGGTGAAGGAGATAGCGCACCCTCGGGAGCTGTCAAGATATTGGGACTCTTGTGGGATCCTATGACAGACAAGATGACAGTAGCCGCAAAATCCGCGTTATGCTTCTTGGGAAAAGATCAAAAGCCGTGTAAGAGATATGTGCTGCAAGCAGTGTCAAGGATATTTGATCCACTTGGAATGGTTGCACCCTTCAGCATTAAAGCCAAGATATTGTTTCAGGAGTTGTGACAGAGACAGGTAGATTGGGACGCAGATTTGCCTTCGGACCTTGCCTTACAGTGGCAAAATTGGTGTTCAAATCTGCAGCACCTTACTTCTACGACTATCCCACGTTGGGTGAAGACTGGGCTCGAAAGTCACTCCATGCAGCTTCATATATTTTGTGATGCAAGTCAGAGGGCATATGGCACTTGTGCATATTTGAAATTTCTTGACCAAGGGAATTGTGCTCATAGCCACCTCATAATGGCGAAGTCACGAGTGGCGCCTATGCAGAAAGTGACTTTGCCAAGACTGGAGCTTCTTGGCGCTTTGCTCGGAGCAAGACTAGCGAAATTTCTGAAGACTGCCCTTGAGAAGTGCACACTAGAAACATTCTTTTGGACGGATTCCAAAGTCACACTGCATTGGATAAAAGGCTCTCCGAAGAAATGGAAGCCATTCGTAGAGAATAGGGTGGCTGAAATTCAAGGCTGTTCCGACAAGAGCCAATGGCGACATTGTCCTGGGACTGATAATCCTGCGGATTACCTTACACGTGGAGTTCAGCTGCAGTTTCTCAAGACAAACGCAGTGTGGTGGAAAGGACCACCATGGTTGACAGAAATGGAAGATGCATGGCTCATGCACACCCTGGAGGCAGATTTACAGAGTAATGATATAGACTTAACTGAAGCAAAAGTCGTCGTGCAAGTTTTACATGTGAGAACGTTGTTGCCTATTTTGGACCTTGAACGCTACTCAAGCCTCACAAGAGTGTTACGAATAACAGCGTGGGTATTTCGTTTCATTAAAAGCTGCAAAAACAAATGCATCGGGGGCCAACCACTGCTCACAGCCGAAGACATTAGCGGCGCTGAAAATTACTGGATCAAGGTGGCTCAAGAGGATATTTATGCAACAGAAATCAATCAGCTTAAAAATGAACTACAGCTGAATCGCAATTCAGACCTGAGAATGCTTCATCCTTTTCTCGACATGGCAGGAAGGTTGCGTGTAAGTGGACGACTGCAATTCTCACAGGAAGCGGAAGAAGTTAAACATCCTATTTTGTTGCCTCCGCTTCACCAACTGACAAAACTTGTAATAAGAGACTACCATAAGCGTACACTCCACGGTGGTCTGCTAGATACCCTCGCCGAGCTTAGAGAGAAATTTTGGGTACCCCGCGGAAGACAAACTGTAAAGAAAGTCATCAGAGGATGCAACGCTTGCATCAAGACATGCTTAAAGCCCAGCAGCGCACCTGTTGCACCATTACCAAGTGAACGAGTACGCCGATCTGATCCTTTTCAAGCGGTTGGAATCGATTTTGCTGGACCTCTATATATGAAAGACAGTACGTCGAAGGTCTACATAGTGTTATTTACTTGTGCCGTTACAAGAGCAGTACACCTTGAATTAACCACCGGACTGTCAGCAGAAAGTTTCCTGCTCACGTTTCGGCGATTTTTATCGCGTCGTGGATTGCCTGACGTAATATACACCGACAACGCGCAAGCTTTCAAGAAAGCGTCAAAGGAAATCGCCTCCTTGGCAAGAGTATTGTTCAGTGGAGAGCTACAAGACTATTGCTCTCAAAGGAGGATCGAATGGAAGTTCATCGCAGAAAGAGCTGCATGGTGGGACGGCTTCTGGGAGAGATTGATAAGAACTGTGAAAACCAGCCTCCGGAAAATCCTTGGCAAGGCAAAGCTTACGCCAGAAGAATTAACGACGGTATTGTATGAGGTAGAGGCAGTAGTAAACTCCAGGCCCCTCACTTACTTGTCAATGTCACCAGCAGAAGTGGAAATACTTACTCCGGCTCATTTCTTAACCGGTAAACGACTAACACGCCTTCCTTACCATAACGAAGATGTCGATACTTCAGGGCCAAGATCTACGGTCACAAGAAAGTGGCTTTATCGCAAGCAGTTACTGGAGCACTTTTGGAGAAGATGGAGGAGAGAATATCTTCTTAGCCTACGCTCAGCGCACTATGCCAATGGTAAAGCTTCGAACAATCTGAAAGCTGGTGATCTTGTGCTTATTTACGAAGAAAATGCCCCACGACAACTATGGAAGACGGGACGCATCCAAGAAGTACATCGAGGACGTGATGAAAATATCAGAACCTGTTCGTTGAAGCTTCCAAACGGCTCTGTAATACGCCAACCTGTCCAACTTCTGTACCCAATTGAACTTTCTTCGCTCTAGCAGACTCAAACTGCACGCCTTTCCGGGGTGCGGAGGATATTGAATATTTCTCCTTCTTCGAAGAGCTAGAGAAGAAGAAGAAGCCAACTGCAAGGCACGCGGGAGTACGGACGCACGAAGAAGACGACAAAGTAGAGGAAAGAGACAGCGTCCGCCATGGACAGCATTCGATTCAATTACTGTACATAATGTAAATACAGTTGTGTTTCATCATAGGCCGTGACCATTTATTCTATAACAGTGCCCACAAAGCTATGAGCCATCGTTACTGAATCGAGAGCGCAGTTTTCAAGAAAGTAGGAAGCGGGGCAAGTACGTAGTTGTACGGGAAACACGTAATACCCTACATTTAGTTGTGTTGAGTTCCATCAACCAGCAGCAGTGCAGTGGGAGAGGAGCCCGGTTGTATTATGGCCAGCCAATTCCGAGATACACTATTTCAACCACTCGAATGTACCATCAGCAAACCATTGAAATTTATCCCATGATGCCAGATTCGAACCCACTTCACACGGGTTCCTCAAAGACAGCGGGCCGACGAATTAGCAAGTTGTGGCACAAATGCACAGGGTATGCGCCGCTTATAAGTGTTAGCTTCTGGTTGGTCAGAATTTTTCGCGGTGCGTCCTCACGAAAAAAAAAAAAAAAACTTGAGCGATTGAAGCGGAAAGCGCATACATTCTTTGGTATTACGCATACAACATGCATCATAGCATTCGTTTCAATAATCAACAAGCACAGAACAAGCATCTAAACCACATCATTTATGATAAGGCGTTCCTGATAAAAATGCGAAGTACGTAGCGTTCCTCGCATACGTTTCCCGGTAAAGACTACTGTTACGCAAGCTGCACGGCGATGGCAGCTTGCGACGTGGCGAGTGACGTCACCAGTCTTTCATATATAAAAGAACCAGCTGAGCAACTGACTTCATTGTAGATGCAGCACAGCTATGGGTGGACAGCGCCTAGTTAGGACTCGCGAAGAGCCGCGTGAATACGAGGAGCGCCGAAGGGAAAACCAACGACAGTGCGACAAGGGGCGGCGTGCTGCCAAAATTACCATTGCTCCCATTAGTACAATAACTCCGAATTACCATTACTGCCATTACTCTAAACCAATGAAGCACTGCGTACCCCACTCAGCAGTTGTACTGGTGGTTTTCAACAGCTTCGCTAGACTTCCATTTTCGAAGGGCCGGGATGGTGAGTCAATTTTTTTAATGAACGTCTCTCACGCCAACGCTTTAGCAAGCTGCGCCACAAACGTATGTGTCGCTCTTCAATGAAGATTTCATCAACTTGGCCCACCGAGTGTGTGCCAAGGGGGGTGCGGCCAGAGAGGGAAGAAATGTCAGCGTGCATGCACCGGCGCGCCATGCATCTCGAAGGCCACGGGCGGTCGGAGAAGCGCGAGAGAGGAGTCCCGCTGGAGTTCACGCCTCATACATCAGTCGTTTTGACGGTGGCAATACGTTGTGTCGCTATATCGCTTCGATGCTACGTACATTATCGTGGACAGCAATCATGAGACGGGTACTGCCATTTTTTTATTGCGATAGCAATTATATGGACACTCCAAAGCAGATTTCTGCCGTCGGCGTCGCCGTCGTCGTCGCCGTCGCCGTTGCCGTGAGGTTCCGTATGACGTCAGTGGAGATGAAATCGTCGCCGCGCGCCGAACGCTGTATGTGCGAGTGTAAGGGCGCGAGGGACGCGCGCTTTCACGGGGAGTGAACGCACGGCGAAGAAAAAAGTCGCAGTTTCACCTGAAAGGCGAAGCATCAATTGCGATAGCAAATTTGAAGAGAGCTATACGGAGTAATAATAGCAGCTTTATCAGTTGTATAAACTTGGACATGCAGCAGCACCGGCAACACGCAGAACTGTTGTCGACGCCGTCGGCGTTTTGCCCGCGTTCGCTCAAAATGCGTGCGGCGTTGGTGACTGCTGCCGGAGCCTCTGATATAAATAGGCACTTGGTGCCGCAGCTAAACGTCGCCTCCCTTCCCTCCCCCTCCCCCCTCCCCCACGGCCTTTCGCGCGTCGGAAGAAGGCGCGTTTGCTCTACATATATGGTGATTGTAGAGGAGGAAAGAGACGCCTACTTCTGCAGCCCTTAAGGGAGCACAGCGCAGAACGCGCGTTTGTTCTCCGCCGTGAGTGAGTGAGTGAGTAAACTTTTTTTGTTCGTAAGGGGTGACACCGGAGCTCCGGTACCGCTCGTAGGCGTCCAGGGAGCCCGATGTCACCCGAAGTGGCAGGGGTTAGTAGACGAAGCGGCTTGCCGCTTCAGCTGCCAGACGGACAATGTTGGCCTGTGCCGCCGGGTCTTCGCTATGAAGCGCGGTCTCCCATGCTTGTTCATCCGTGAATAAATTATATCCCGGGGAGTAGCTGCACTCCCATAGGATATGCCCTAAAGTTCCAACCTTATCGCAGAATCTGCAGAATTGGTCCTCCGGATTTCCCGTTTGCGTGAGGTATCTCCATCTGGGAGACATGTGGTTCTTGGCTTGCAGGCGGCGCCAGGTGACCGCCTCTGCGGACGTGAGGGACCTATTCGGGAGTGGATATTTCCGGCGTCCTAATCTGTAGTGCTCTGTGATCTCGTGGTAGGTTACGAGCACCTCGACCTTAAAGTTAGGTTGAGGCCGCCGTCCCCCCCGGATAATGAGCGCTCGGGCGAGGGCGTTGGCGGCTTCGTTTCCTGTTATGTTGCAGTGAGCGGGGGCCCAGGTTATGGTGATCCCTCTATCTATGTGACCTTTCGATATTATGCTGTACGCGTAGTCTGATATTTTGCCTCTGCAGAAATTTCTTACTGCCGATTTACTGTCGCTAACGATCACCCTCGCGTCCGTGCTAACGCACGCCACAGCGATCGCTGCTTCCTCCGCTGCCGTGGCGTCTACTCCGCTTGTATATATCGCGCCCTGTTCTACTCCGGACCCGTCGACTACCACTGAGACGGAGCTTCCGTCTCCGCCAAGGGCGGCGTCTGTGAAGGCAACCATCTCGGGTGGCATTCTGCTTAGCTTTGTTGTCAAGTGTTTGGCTCTGTGCTGGCGTCTTTCCTGATCGTGTTGTGGGTGCATGTTCTTAGGTATCGGTGCGACCGTGAGAGCTTCTCCGCCGTGCGTTCACTCCCCGTGAAAGCGCGCGTCCCTAGCGCCCTTTCACTCGCACATACAGCATTCGGCGGCGCGCGGCGACGATTTCATCTCCATTGACGTCATACGGAACCTCACGGCGACGGCGATGGCAGAAATCTGCTTTTGAGTGTCCATATAATTGCTATCGCAATAAAAACGCGCGTTCTGCGCCGTGCTCCCTTAAGGACTGCAGAAGTAGGCGCTTCTTTTCTCCTTTACAATCACCATATATGTAGAGCAAACGTGCCTTCTTCCGACGCGCGAAAGGCCGTGGCGGGGAGGGGGGGGGAAGGGGGGGGGGGAAGGCAGGCGACGTTTAGCTGCGGCATCAAGTGCCTATTTATATCAGAGGCTCCGGCAACAGTCACCAACGCCGTACGCATTTTGTGCGAACGCGGGCAAAACGCCGACGGCGTCGACTACAGTTCTGCGTGTTGCCGGTGCTGCTGCATGTCCAAGGTTATACACCTGATAAAGCTACTATCATTACTCCGTATAGCTCTCTACAAATTTGCTATCGCAATTGATGCTTCGCCTTTCAGGTGAAACTGCGACAACATTTTTTAAAAATTTTTGCTGTTGTATTTAATCTCTACGGGATTTTCATAAAGTGAAATCCCCCCTTCAGAACACGGAGCTCACCGACCTTTGTAGTGCACCTCAGTTTGTATGGATCCTAAATGGGCGGAGAAGCGAGTGTGAAGCGTATTTGTAATAATTTGTTTATTGATAATTTTGAGACGTACAGTGCAGATAATGTACAGCTGTCTCGAGGAGTGCGGCTAAAGGCAACAGTTTGCCTGACTGGGCGCAGTACCCTTAGACAGATTCATACTGCGAGGGATACAGTGAACAGCAACGAGGCGGTACAATACATTCGAAGACGAAAAAAAAACAAGTATACAAAAGCAGCTTCACATAGAATAATTTAAAATGTTACGTCGATGACAAGCAGAAACAGAAAGAATGTAGCACGAAATATCATATAACACATAAGTGTATCTAGGTCAAATTAGGGCATCCAATTAAGGGCACCGTTAGTACTCTCTTTGAGATGACAAATCAGAGCGCGCCACAGAAACAGCAAAACAGCACTCTCAACAGCACTTTCCAACGCTTACCCGCGTCAATTTAGGCGGCGAAGATAGACATGTTCGTAAGACCACTACCTCCTATCGTAGGAATTATTCCTTACGTCGGCAGTTACGACGACCGTTTAAGTTTTGTGAATAGAGTTACACTTACTATTGGCGCAAGTACTGAAGTGCGCACCTGTGCTACCATTAATACACGCCTTTTGACGACCACAGCGCTCGTCCTTGCAGCGGTGGGCATCGGAAACTTGCTGATCTTACGAATGGCTTTAACTTCGTAAACACAATTTTTTTCGGAAGATTTTTCATACTCCAAAATGTTTTGCAAGTTCGTTTAGGGAATTCTCTTCCTTATCCCTAAGTCACACGGATTTCTGAGTTCCCGACGTAAGAGAAACACGGGCATTGGATGGTATAACACTGCATGATGTCTTTATTCACGTTTACAGTATCCGCTTGGTTGATGGAACGTTTAACGAGATCTTCTTGCAATTAAGTGGACGGATCTTCGTTTTGCTATGCCCTGAGAAGTCTGCACCTGCGCTGAAAAGGAAACAAATGGTTATTCAAACTTGCGAAAATGATGCCACATTTAGCTGTCGTTACCTATAGTATCGAACAAAAGGATGTGATATTATGAGTGTCGGTGAAAGGTTCGTTGTCTACCGTTTTCAACCTATCGGTGGCTATTTTTACATCGGGTTAATGAAAATTACGGTCACTGACCAAGTCAAAAAAGTTGTTTTGATGTTTCGGAGCCTGTACAGGTTCCTTGTTGTCCTGTTAAATATGCACTATATGACGTAATGAACGGGCATAAACTTGAGGCATGTTTACATCTGTCCTGTTAACGGTATCTGATGTCGTCTGTATCAGCAGAGATTCCAGCAGCAGTCTCGCCAGATTTTTCTCTTTAGTCATGACTGCAGCATTTTTCCAAGCGTAGAGAGCTGACTCTTGTGCACATGCTCCGCCAGTGCGTTGTACACGTGGCGGTGATTTTGAACATCGTGCTTGTGCTCTTTCAGTCGTCGAATGAAGTTTCTTTTTTCGCCAATATAACAGAAGTTGCAGTCTTGGCACGGGATCTTATAGATTACCACCGGGAACTTTTCGTCTTGTAAGCGGTCCTTCACGTTATCCCTGAAAGCGCTTTCTTGAAAGTGCTTCGCTGATACCAGTAGCATCACCAGTAGTACTACCAGAAGTAGTATGTTTACTACTTCCTTCAGGGCGACAAAGGTGGATCATTGTTTTTATTGTAAGTGCCATTTAGCTCCACGTCCCACTTGGGTAAATCATTCCATTCCGCTCACAGTTGCGTACGTTTCCAAGTTAGCGCGTGAGTGCATGTGTTTGTGTTTTTTCGCTCGATCATTCAATACTATTCAGGGTGTCTTTTTTTCAGCTGCACAAAGCTTTTAAATTGCCTGATGCAGATAGAACAATTCTGAGTCTCGATCTAAATTACTCGGTGAGGCGGCCATTACTTCTACGAGAAAGCAAAATGCTAATTACCTTCTTAAATAATTATTTTACGGCTATGAAATGTAGCTAGTGAGTTGGCGAGGCGTATCCACTTGGAACACGTTCTCTGGACTGCACCAGTTTTGAGATATAAATGTTCAATGTGTCTGACTAAATGCATTGGCATTCCAGTTACTTTCGTGCTTCAATGCATATATAAGCGTTTACTTTAAAAAGTGGCTGGAACGCCAATGCATGTCGTCCTACACCTTGAAAGTTATTACCTTGAAACTGGTGCAGTACTGAGAATTCGTTCCAAGTGGATACGCCTTGCGAACTCCATAGGCATACATGGGACTCTATGAATATACTAGGTGTCCGAACTATCATGCAACAAGATTTAAAAATACGCTAATACCACGTAGCTGGACAAAACCAAGGTAATGTTTGCCGTCGCTTGGAGATACTCAGATAATTTTTTGCATTCCATCTAATTACATAATTAGCCTTGATTAATTATTCAATCGATAGTGTATTCGCGGGCTTCTTTCACGCACTGAAAACGACTTTTATGTGGCACGTACTGAGCAAGGGAAAGCTGTATCGGGAGTTTTTCATGTTGCTCTACAATTTTCTCTTTGGCACTGTTCATGCAATTATAATACTGGAGAAGTTGATTAATAAATTAAGACTAATTATGGAACTAGGCGGAATGGGAAAAATAATGTCAGTATCTTCAATCGACGGCAAACAAAATCACCTTGGTTCTGTCCAGCTACGTGGCATTTGCACATTTTAAAATTTTCGTGAATGATAGTTGGGACACCCTGTATATATAATTAAAAACCAAACACACATCCAAAAATAAACCAAGCTAATATCGCCATCATGGGACCAGACGCCTTCGGATACGTAGAGAAGTATTGTGTGCAATTCTTACGCATGCACAATTTGAGAAGTCCCACAAGGAAGTTTTTGGAGTAATTTTACTGTTACAGGGCACGTTACTGTTTTGGAATACACGGCAAGAGATGCAGTTGAATCTCCGCAACGCTATATAGAACCCGAGAACTGCCCTGAGTTATTTGGAATTCTTTAGCGCATAAAGACAGCCTTGCACAAAAAAAAGGTGCGGTATTAGAAGCAGAACGCAGTAAAGTCTCCCTTTTCGCTCAGTATTACCAAACACAGGGACACTTTCGAATAAAACAATTCTTGATGACCTTTGCGTACTGCGCTTAAATGAAGGTTTGGATAAAGTTAACCCATTTTTCTGTGTCTTCGAGTTCCGTTTATGTAGAGTCTACTGTAACCTTTAAAACGCTAAAATGCTTTTCTGAAATGGCCCTTGGACCGATTTTAGTGAAATTTGTTGTACTTGGAAAACGAGTTAACGTGTAGTGACCATTAGCCCCGGAATTTTCATTGAGGACCACAATGTTCATTTTTGATTTCAAAAATACACGGAAGAGATTTGTAGGTCCGAAAAAATAAGAATAGAAGCACAAAGTTTACAAATTTGTAACTCTGCACAAAGAACAGATAGCGCAGTTCTGTATATAGTGATTCAAGCATTTAAATAGGAAAAATTTATTACAATATTTTACAGTTTACACGGACTTGTTACAATGTTTGCCAGAGTTATGAAAAAGTTGTCTTCACAAATTATTTACATATTTCACAGGGGTGTATATATATCCCTTTTCTCTGCTGCAGATGTATTATGAAATACAGTTTTCAGCGCACATCTCTGAGATTCCGGATCCATCATCTAAACCGCGTTCACTGCATTGAACTGTGTTGTTCAGGCGCTCACTCGGCACACGTCCTGTCTCTTCGAGGAACGAAGTGCAACTGACGGTGTCCGGAGCAGAACATGGTCGGTTACACTGCCTAAACGCGCGCGCGCACGCGCACGCACACGCACACACACACACACACACACACACACACACACACACACACACACACACACACACACACACACACACACACACACACACACACACACACACACACACACACACACACACACACGCACACGCACACGCACACACACACACACACATACATGCATACATACATACATACATACGTGCATTCATACATACATACATATATACATACATATACATACGTGCATTCATACATACATACATATATACATACATATACATACGTGCACGCATACATACATACATACATCACACACATACATACATACGTGCACGCATACATACATACATACATACATACATACATACATACATACATACATACATACATACATACATACATACATACATACATACATACAGACACGGACTGGTCTATCGGGGAAGACTTTTCACAAAAAGTGCGAGAAATCAGAAAAAAGCTTTGGGATAGCGCGAAAGAAAACCGCGAAAAACACGAGAAAGTGTCCCTCGCATTCGATAAATTGTACATCAGTAATCGGCCATACGTCTGGTGTGACAAAAAGAATGATAAAGTGCTATTGCAAAAAAAAACGACGAAGCGATAAGCCGGCCAGTGACTCGCAGCAATGCGCAGTCAAGGAACTAACACTCATGAATATAAACGCCAGGAGTATACTGAACAAGCTTGACACATTTGAAGATCTTTTACTTGATCGCGATCCCGACATAGTTAGTGTCACTGAAACATGGCTTTCATCTGCAATCCATAGCCAGGAAATCGCCCCGCCAAACTACTCAGTGATTAGAAAAGATCGATCAAGTCGAGGCGGGGGCGTGGCCCTACTGATTAAAAAGTCCATTCCTTTTGCGCATCTGCCAACGGTTGAGGAAGCTGAAGCAGTATTTTGCAAGATTCTGTGCAATGGCAGTCCAATTATAACCGGATGCGTTTACCGTAGTCCGTCCTCGGGTCACGAGTGCATAGAGGCCCTTCAAGAATTCATGCAACAACACGCACGCAACTCTCGAGTCATCCTCATGGGAGACTTTAACCTTCCAGACTTTAACTGGGCTACTATGCATTACACATCATTTGCCTCGAATGCGCTAGTTGACCTCATGCTTAACTTCAACCTTCAACAGGTCGTACTGCAACCTACACGCACGCAAGGTTCCACAGCAAATATCCTAGACTTGATATTTCTTAGCACTCATTTTTCTGCAAGTCACATCCAGGTTCATATTACTGAGGGTATATCAGATCACCAAATACCACTATGTCTACTACCATTACATAGTACATTAAAAACTTTGTCACCTGTAGTAAATGTGCCTAACTTTGCAAGAGCTGACGACGGTAGCATATCGACTTATCTTGTGCATGAGTTGCAATCGTTTTCTGAAATGGCTTTGGAAACATCTACAACTGTTAACACGCTATGGCTCTATTTTAAAAGCATTGTTCTTCATTGCATGAGTAACTTCATACCTCTTAAGCGTAAACGACTCCGGTCAGACAACCCATGGATAACTCGAGAAGTCATCCACGCAAAACGACGAGTTAAACGGCTACGCCGTACAATTAAAAACAGTGCTAGTGACCCAAGTAAAAATTCAAAGCTAGCTGCCGCTGTTGCAGACTTCAAAGAAAAGAAAAGACAAGCGAAACAACAGTACTTCAAGGAAACCCTTCCGAACCTTCTTACAAGTAATCCGCAAAGATTCTGGAGATATTTTCGTGTGAGCTCTTCCTCTGCGTCCACGCCCTCGCCAGAAGAAAGCACCGCTAGAGCAAATGAATTTAACAATTTTTTTCATTCAGTGTTTAAGGAACATAACGGCTGCTACCTCCGCTAGGAACGACTACTAATGCGAGTATTGATCCCATAGACATCACTGATGCCGGAACTTTTAACCTCCTACTAAAACTAGATCCCAAAAAGGCTAATGGCCCTGATGACATTCCTAATATTTTCCTCAAAAGATATGCAGAATTATGTAGCGCGTACCTCGGCCTGATCTTTCGCAAATCAATTTTAACTTCCAAATTACCAGACGATTGGAAAGTCTCTAAAGTAATTCCAATCCACAAATCAGGAGACACAGACACGCCGTCTAATTTCAGGCCAATATCATTAACAAGTACATCCTGTAAGTTGCTCGAGCATATAATTCCTAAACATATCACTAATTTCCTACAGAGAATAAACTACTTATCACCTAATCAACACGGGTTCCGTAGCGGTTTGTCAACCATTACTCAGCTCACTGAAGTAGTTCATGACCTTGCGTGTGCTATCAATAACCACAGTCAAATTGATTTGATATTACTTGACCTAGCTAAAGCATTTGATTCTGTCTGCCACATAAAACTAATAGCGAAACTAGAAACCGTGCTTGCAAAAGAGGCAATAACCACCTGGATTAAAGACTTTTTATTCGACAGATCCCAATTCGTAGTAATAGAAAACATGCCATCTAAAAATGTACCAGTAACATCCGGAGTTCCGCAGGGATCTGTGCTTGGGCCAGTCTTATTCTTAATATTTATTAATGACATGACCAGTAACATAGAGTGCAGTATAAAGTTATTTGCTGACGACTGCATTATTTACAGAGAAATTAACAGTCACAATGATCACCTCCTACTTAACAGATCTCTTAGTATGCTGGCAAATTGGTGCAATAATTGGCAGATGTCAGTAAACGTAAAAAAATCCGTGACCATGACCGTCTCAAGAAAGAAAGAACCCTCTTGCTACACGTACCTTATTAATAACCAACCCCTTGCAAAAGTAATAGAACACAAATATCTAGGTATTACATTAACATCTGATCTGAAATGGGACACTCACATAACAAGCATCACTACCAAAGCGCTGCGCAAACTGTTCTACCTTAAACGATGCCTAAAACTATCACCTCCGTCCACCAAACTCCTAGCCTACACGACCTTCATGAGACCTATTTTAGAGTATGCTAATACAGTATGGTTTCCGTATTCGAAGACTAACACTAAAAAACTAGAAACTGTCCAACGTAAGGCTGTGAGGTTTATTCACAACAAATATAAACGTACGGATTCCCCTACTAACCTGTTGGTTGCCTCTGGCCTTCAGACATTAGAAACTAGAGCGATACAGTCCCGATTAATATTTCTTTTTCAAATTCTTCATAATACTTATAAAATTGACCATTCCAAATATGTCGCTTATTCACAGTCACGTGAGAGCCGACATAAGCATCTGCATACATTGGTGGAATATTCTCACAAGGTCGACGCATTTAAACACTCATTTTTCCCGTCTACAATACGAAAATGGAACCAATTAGATCGCAATATAACAAGCACTAACACTCTCTCTGAGTTCCGCACCAAAATAGAGGCACTAACTTTAAATTGACAAACAGCATGTCTACGCAATTGAACAGGCTGACTGTCTCATCGTAAAGGATATATATAGATATTTTAATCACTTGATTGCCTTTCATTCTTTTCTGCGTGTTAATTTTTTTGGTACGCTTTCTTGTTTCATGTTCAAATTAAGTGTATACGTACTACTCAGTGAAACTTTTTTCCGTCTTGTATGTTGCTGTATACATTGTTGCAAATCACACGAGTAAATATGTATGTCGCAATTGTACATTCCTAGGCATATATATGTATAGATACATTTTTTTTTCTTTCGTCTCACTCTTACTCTACAATGTACCCTCAATATGCCCACCTGTTATGCTCTCGATCGAGAGCGGCAGTATTGTAAATAAATAAATAAATAAATAAATAAATAAATAAATAAATAAATAAATAAAATACATGCACACACATACATTCATACATACGTGCACGCATACATACATACATACATACATACATGCATACACACAAACGCATGCATGCATGCACACATACACACATACATACATGCACACACACATACATACATACATGCATACATTCATACATACGTGCATGCATACATACATACACACATATATAAATACATATACATACGTGCACGCATACATACATACATACATACATACACACACATACATGCATACACACATACACACATACATACATGCACACACACACACATACATACATGCATACATACATACATACGCGCACACACACATACGTGCAAGCAAACATACATACATACCTACATACATACATACATACATACATATATACATACATATACATACGTGCACGCATACATACATACATGCACACATACATACGTGCATTCATACACACGTGCATGCATACATATATACATACATATACATACGTGCACGCATACATACATACATACATACATGCACACACACATACATACATACACACATATACATACATGCATACATACATGCATACGTGCATGCATACATACACACATACATACATATATACATACATATACATACGTGCACGCATACATACATACATACATACATACGTGCATTCATACATACACACATACATACATATATACATACATATACATACGTGCACGCATACATACATACATACATGCATTCATACATACGTGCATGCATACACGTCCTTCTAAGCTCTCCCATTCCTTCTCTACCTCTATATCGTGTCCGGCTTCCCACACTTAACACACAAACCTTTTAGACTTTCACACTCCTAATGCTAACGTATCAAAACCAATTTCTTTCCTACTGAGTATTTATTTCTTGCAGTTATTGAAAGTCCTAGACCTCGAAACGCTAGAAAAAATGAACAAGTGCCTCAGAGCACCGCAATTAATTTAATATAACAGCTTTTTTACGGCCAGTTTCGGTTTCCCTTTCCGGAGGGGACTTTGTCGTGACGTCATGACACGGTACGCCGGAGCAGGACATTGCGAGCTTTTTACACTCGCTCCGGCTCACTCGGTCGCCTCGTATGCTGGTACTTGCTGTGAGGGCCAATGTAGCAGCTTAGCTGATGACCAAGTGAACCGGAGCGAGTTTCAAAACATCGCAATGCCCCACCTGAGTGAGTACTTTGTCGTGACGTCACGACATGGCTTCCTCCTCATAAACGAAAACTTAAGTGGTTATAGAAAAGCTAACGATTTAAATATTTGGGCCGCTCTGAGGCTTTTCACGGTTTTTTCGGTCTTAGAGCACAAGGACCTTCATTTAAATTAAAAATATGAATAGTAGAAAATGACATGCCAGTACCCCTTTAACATGAACCCAATTAGGCTGGTATACCAATTGCTTGTGAATGACAATGCCAGAGAGATTTCAATAATCACTTCAATTTTATTCGCATAGAATTATGCACCCAATATACACGTCCAAACAAAAATATGTTTCTATGGTTGAAAAGTAGTATGAAAAGTAGCAGGCACTATGCCGGGGACAGCATGGGGGAGGTTGCCAAGGGGGTAACAGGATGCATCCTGGTACAGAGAAATTTTGAATGGCGGCATGTGCTTGGGGTCTCCCCTGTCCGCCCCCTCCCCCACTCATCTGGCTTTGCCCCTACTGTCGGGGTCACTAACTGAGTGCTCTCACTACAGCTGTCCAGTAAAACGAGTCGGGGTCACGACGAACATGACTTACCGCGTCCTCCGCCCCGGTTGCCTGGTCCCCGGACAAGGTGTCAGCAGACACCGGTCGTTATGTGCCAGCCGTGTTTACACGATACCTCTCTGTTTCCTTCGAAAAGCCACTCTCCGTAGAGGTTCGGAGGTCGGCATTCCCGGCCACTTCAGATACTAGCTGTTCCGGCGTGGGCAACTGGTAGGCTTGCCGCTTTTCCGCGCGCTGGGTGGATTTTGTGTTTAGTACGTCGCACCGTCCCTTGGTCAGATTCAACGCGGTGCGAACGAGGTAGCCCTGCCGGCGCATCAACTGTTTTCTGCTAGGCAGCAACGGCCTGTATCCACAGGCTTGTCTGTCGCAGCAGGTCCCTTCCTTGTCTAGCACGGTGGCACCGGTTGTAGTTGGACCTTTTTCGTTATTTTCAGTATTTTTTTCAGTAGTAGTTTTTCGTTCAGTATATATTTGCCGCTATATTTCACCGTGACGCCAGCGAGGTTTCAGCGTCCTTGATGCCGTAGGACGTGTTGATGGAGCTTCCTATCCGTGAGAAGATCCGCTGGGGAGAAGCCTTCTAGTCAAGGTGCTGTTAGGTGGGCCAAGAGTGCTTGTGAAATGTTTGACGCTTTTTCTTACTAGATTCATTGCGGTCCGGACCAACCTCTCCACTTCGCCGTTTCTCTGGGAGTAGTACAAACTTGAAGGCACCAGTTGGACCCCACTTGCATTTGCGAACCGTGAGATTTCTCTCGGTCCAAACTGCGGGCCATTGTCCGAGCAAATCACGTTTGAGCACCCACGTCTCGCAAACACCTGGCTGCATACCGTGATTATGTCTATTCCTGCAGTTCAAAGAACTTCTTCTAGCTCGAAAAACCTCGAATAGTAATCGACGATAACCAGGTACTTCTTGCCCTTGTGTTCGAAGAGATCGGCTCCAATCACCTTCCATGGGCGATCGGGTAGTGGCGTTCGCATCAGGGGTTCTGTTGAAGGCTGCCGGTACTGTTGGGGATTCTGGACGCCGATTCACGTACTTGGTGGCAGGGGCTTTCTGGACAAGACATCGGCTGTGTACATCTCTTTGCTTGGAACAAGCAATATTGTAAGTCGAAGTCGAAGACGCGCATTCTGAGGCGCTGCAGCCTTGTGGATAATTCGTCAACACATTTCCTTGAGAAAAATAGTACTAGTAGCTTATGGTCAGTCTCGACAGGAAACGTCTGCCTCAATATATATAGATCCGGAAATGCCCACAAGCCCACTCAATGGCCAAAACCTCTTTTTCTATTTGGGTGTAATTCTGCTTTGTTGGCGTCATTGCTCTGGAGGTGTATACAACGGGCCGTTTGCTGCTATCTTCCTCTTCCTGGAGCAACACCGCTCGAAGCCCGTAGGGTGGTGTATCCGCCGACAACGTGAGAGGTGCTCCCGGCCATTAGTAGGTGAGCACTGGTGTGACGCACAAAAGGCGTTTGATTTCTTAAAATGCTTTTTCCTGTAGCTGGCTCCATACTGAGCTTGCGTTGGCGTGTAGCAAGTGTCTAAGCGGCTTCGTCTTGTTGGCTATGTTCGGTAGAAATTTGCCCAAGTGGTTTGCCAAGTGGTTCACGTTCGGGGCCGTGAAAATAATTTGTTCAAAACGCGTGCTCATTGAATTTGCATCACTCTCGGATGGTGTTGGCGTTTGTGTATTGAGCCATTTTTTTACAGCGTAAGCTGTTATTGTTATATAAGCTGACGCGGATCACGTCGATGTAAAATCTGCTCCGAGAACCATGAGCACACTGAATGCAAGTCTGTACGACAGCCTAAATGTGCAAATTGTATGGGTAACCATACGGCTTCCTTCTCAGGATGTCCACACAATAAGGCCGCATCCATGCTACGCAAACATGAACTAATTCATGGGAAACAACCACGACACAAGGAGCCTCTTCCGAATCTTGATGCAGTAAGCCCAGCGAAAAATCGTCAGTTTACAGCAACTGAACAGAAATCAAAACAACCATCGTATGCGTCGGCACTAAAGCAACCAGCTGGGCAAGAGTCCCAGAGACAGCGGAGTCATCATTCCGCTACCACCACTGAAGACCACACAACAATATCAGCGACCTAAGCTTGGACAACGTCAGCGACCCTCTCAGAGCACCCCTCAGCGATCACCGCCTACGGCGGCCGCAAGATCGACATTCCAGGATAACACCGCGTCACTCAGTGTTGGACAGATGATTCTACCTATGCTGTTTTCTGCAATTCGAGCAATTGTCACAGCTCTACCTCAGGCGAACAAGCTTCCAGAGGTAAAGGCACTGTTGTCTATGGAGCCATTAATGAATCAACTATCCACATCAGTGCTACCGGATGGCAATTATGAATAGTCGTTACGAAAATGTCGTAATATTTCAGTGGAACGCTAATAGCCTTCGATCCAAATCTGCTGATTTTCGCAAGTTAGTTGCACAATACAGCTTCCCTGTATTGTGCATACAAGAGGCTGGTGTACGTGATGATTTTCGTATTTCTAATTACATAACATATTGTTACGGTGAAGGGAAAGAAGAAGGTGACGCGAACGAGAGGAAGACGAAGTCTCTGGCTGTTGCCTGAACGCCATATTTCTTCGCTTGTAAATATACATCCTTCTACACTCGTGGGCCTGCTTTCTTCCTGCAACATTTTGGTGGAGGTGCTGGGTACAATCACGGAACTTCGCAGTGGACGTCATCTACCTGCCGCCACAATGGCAGATCAACCGACACAACCGACAACGCCTCAGCAGTCCACGCCAACGGTCATCCTCACTCATCTGCGGGACCCGGGGACATTTTGTGGCACGGACAACACCGACGTCGAGGACTGGCTTGCGATGTACGAACGAGTGTGCGACAACAACAGGTGGGGTCCAACAATGATGCTAGCAAACCTCATGTTTTATCTGAAAGGAACTGCGAAGCAATAGTACGATACGCATGAAGCTGACCTAACAAGCTGGGATGTCTGCAAAGAAAAAATGCGTGACCTGTTTGGCAGACCTGTCGGTCGTCAGTTGGCAGCAAAAAAAGAACTTGCATGCCGCGCTCAGACGTCCACAGAATCCTATGTCGTGTACATACAGGATGTGCTGGCTCTCTGCCGCAAGGCTGATAACACCATGACCGAGGCGGACAAGATTGGTCATATACTAAAAGGTATTGCAGACGACGCCTTCAATCTCCTGATGTGTAAGGATTGTGCCACTGTGGATGAAATTATAAAGGAGTGCCGGCGCTTCGAACAAGCGAAAGGCCGCCGCGTCCCTCAACATTTCGACAGGCTGCCCAATACCGCCGCGACATCTTCGTGCGCAGACCCGCCGCGGTTCGTTCAGCCGACAGGATCAGAAGATCTAACGCGTATCGTTCGCCGTGAGCTTGAGGCCATGGCTTCGGCTCCAATTCGTTCCGACTGTCGGGAAAGTGTGCCCGCTATCTCGCTTATACAAGTGGTCGTTCGGGAAGAAATAGCGAGTTTGGGCATTCCATCTCTCTGCTCGGTCCGCCATACGAACACCTACCAGATTTCTCCGGCCGCTCGCTCCCAGACGCAAAGCTTCCCGCCACTCCGCCGCAACCCCGCTGACTGGCGCACACCGGATGACAGACCCATCTGTTTTAATTGTTCCGGTATTGGACACATCGCCCGTCATTGCCGTAATCGCTGGTCGTCGTCTCCTCGGTGGTCGTCTCCGTGTCACTACCGCCAAGTACCAGACAATCGCACTTTCTCGCCCTACACGCCGCCTCGGAACATCAACGCCGACAGTGCTCCACCAAGATCCAGCCGCTCCCCGTCTCCGCAAGGCCGTCGGTCCCGTTCGCCTCTCGTTCACCGCTCTTCGTCCCCATCTGCAACCGGTCGCTTCCCTTCGGGAAACTAGGCGGTGCAGCTCCCGGAGGTGAAGCTGCAACTCCGACCCGGCCCACAAATCCTCCGTTGACCCTGCCTACACGTGCAAACCTACTGGACATTGAAGTTGATGGTGTTCCTGTCACATCTCTCGTTGACACAGGAGCGCAGCTTTCAGTTATGAGCGCTGCTCTCCGCCGAAGGCTCAAAAAGGTTCTGACTCCCGCCGTACCGCGCACTGTGCGAGTCGCCGATGGGAGTACTTCACCTGTTCTTGGAATGTGCACAGCACATTTCTCAAGCACTGTCCACACGACCAAATTCTCGGCCTCGACTTCCTTTCGAAACACTATGCCCAAATTGACTGCTCCGCAGGTGTTGTACATCTGGATCTGCCGCTTCCTGCCGACGCAGACGCAACAACTTGTGCTTCATCCCGCTTATGTTCTGCTGAGTTTGCACGGCTGTCTCCACAGGCGGCTACCAATGTCCTCCTGACGCCCTGTCCTCCCGTACCTGATGGCGAGTACGTCGTGTCTCTGCTTACTGACGTGGTTTTGTCACGAAATATTGCCCTACCGAGCACCTTAATCCGGATCACCGAAAACTGCGCTCAGGTGCCCATCCTCAATTTTGGATTTTCGACGCATGTGCTGCCACTCGGCATTGCCGTCGCACTTATCACTCCTTTGGATGAATTTGAGATTTCTTCTTTGGCCTCCGAATCCTTCCTGAGTACCAACGCACCTTTGTCACCCATTCCTTCGTGCTCGACGCCTGCGAACGATGTTTGTAAGATGATCGCCCCTGACCTTCCTTCAGAGCAAACAACAGCTCCTCGTCACCTCCTGTCATCTTATCGGGATATCTTTGATTTGGACGACCGTCCACTTGGTCAGACATCTGTTGTCACGGATCGCATCAACACCGGTGACGCCAGCCCCATTCATAGGCGGCCATATCGTGTCTCCGCAACAGAAAGGGCCATAATCCAGAAAGAGGTCGACAAGATGATGGACAAGGACATCATTGAACCTTCCAGTAGCCCGTGGGCATCACCGGTTGTCTTAGTAAAGAAAAAAGACAACTCGTGGCGCTTCTGCGTTGACTACCGTCACCTCAACAAGATAACAAAGAAGGATGTTTATCCCCTGCCTCGCATTGACGACGCTCTTGACAGCCTTCACGGATCCCAATACTTTTCATCAATTGACCTCCGCTCCGGGTATTGGCAGATTAGCGTTGACGAGATGGACCGCGAGAAAACCGCCTTCGTCACACCGGACGGTCTGTACCAATTTAAAGTCATGCCCTTTGGATTATGCAATGCGCCAGCTACATTCGAGCGCATGATGGACTCTCTGCTGCGCGGCTTGAAGTGGTCTACATGCCTCTGTTACCTCGACGATGTGATTGTCTTTTCGTCGAACTTTGAGAGCCACCTGAGGCGCCTCACGACCATACTCTCCGTGTTTCGCAGGGCTGGCCTTCAGCTAAACTCCTCCAAGTGCCATTTCGGTCGCCGTGAAATTACCATGCTCGGCCATCTCGTAAACGCCGCCGGAATCCAACCTGATCCACAGAAAGTCCACGCTGTGCGCAATTTTCCTGTACCTTGTTCAACAAACGATGTCCGTAGTTTTCTGGGCTTATGCTCTTATTTCCGACGATTTGGGAAACAATTTGCCGACATCGCTCGCCCTCTCACTGACCTTCTTAAGAAAGATGCCTCTTTCTCTTGGGGACCACTGCAGGAGCAAGCCTTCTCTACCCTGATCGAGCGGCTTACAACCTCCCCGATTCTGTCACACTTTGACCCTTCTGCACCTACTGAAGTACGAACTGACGCGAGTGGTTATGGCATCGGCGCTATCCTCGCTCAACGTCAACAGGGCCACGGCCGTGTCATCGCTTACGCCAGCCGCCTTCTTTCCACGCCCGAGCGAAATTACTCCATCACTGAGAGGGAATGCCTCGCGCTCGTATGGGCGGTCGCGAAATTTCGGCCGTACCTTTTCGGTCGGAGCTTCTGCGTCGTAACCGATCATCACGCCCTCTGCTGGCTCTCCTCTTTGAAGGACCCAACTGGACGACTTGCACGTTGGGCATTGCGTCTACAAGAATATACATTTTCTATTACGTATAAGTCAGGGCGCCTGCATAAAGACGCTGACTGCCTGTCCCGCAATCCCGTGGATCAACCGGACGATACCGATGCAGACTCGGACATCAGTATTCTGTCTCTCTCCAGCTTTCTCCATATTGGCGACGAGCAACGCCAAGATCCTGTTCTTCGAACACTTATGGAACGCCTAAGCTCCTCGCCTAATGACCCGTCTCTGCGGATGTTCACCTTGCGCGATGGAACTTTATACCGTCGTAGTGTTCGTCCTGATGGACCGGAGCTGCTCCTAGTCGTTCCAAAGCACCTTCGACTGGCCGTGCTCCAGCAACTTCACGACGCTCCTACTGCTGGACATCTGGGCATCACTCGTACTTACGACCGCCTGCGGCGCCGCTTCTTCTGGCCCGGCATTTATCGCTCTGTGCGCCGTTATGTCACTTCTTGCGACCTGTGTCAGCGCCGCAAGACGCCTGCTATGCCTCCTGCTGGTTTGCTTCAACCAATTGCTATCCCTACAGAGCCCTTCTTCCGTGTGGGCCTCGACCTCCTTGGCCCCTTTCCTATTTCTATGAAAGGAAACAAATGGATTGCTGTAGCAACAGATTATGCCACGAGATATGCCATTACACGAGCGATGCCAACCAGCTGCGCTACAGATGTTGCCGACTTCCTACTATATGACGTCATCCTGCACCACGGCGCCCCTCGCCAGTTACTCACGGATCGCGGCCGCTACTTTCTCTCGAAGGTCGTCGATGATCTGCTCCGCTCCTGTTCTACAGAACACCAGCTCGCTACCGCATACCACCCTCAAACGAACGGCCTCACCGAACGACTCAACCGCACACTAACCGAAATGCTGGCCCTGTACGTTTCCGACGATCACCACGACTGGGACGTCGCTTTACCGTACGTCACTTTCGCATACAACTCGTCCCGTCACGATACTGCCGGATTCTCCCCATTTTAACTTTTGTATGGCCGCGACCCCACCTTGCCCTTCGACACGTTGCTATCTTCCGCAGTACAATCACCCAGCACTGGTTACGCTCGCGATGCTATTGCCTTAGCCGCCCAGGCCCGAGAGGTCGCGCGTCATCGCCTCACAGTCTCGCAAGCTTCTCAAAAACGACGCTACGACCTTCGGCACCGAGACCACCATTTTCACCTGGTTCCCTTGTCCTTCTTTGGACGCCTTCACGTCGAGTCGGCTTGTCGGAAAAACTCCTTTCCCGTTATTCTGGTCCATACCAGATCTTACGCCAACTGTCCGACGTGACATACGAGATCGCCCCAGTCGGTCAGCCTTCAGTGTCTCTCAATGTCACCAGCGATGTTGTTCACGTCGCCAGGCTCAAGCCCTATGTCTCCCCATTAAGCGACGCTCCATAACCTGCACCGGGAGGGAGCTAACCCCACCGGGAGGGTGATGTTACGGTGAAGGGAAAGAAGAAGGTGACGCGAACGAGAGGAAGACGAAGTCTCTGGCCGTTGCCTGAACGCCATATTTCTTCGCTTGTAAATATACATCCTTCTACACTCGTGGGCCTGCTTTCTTCCTGCAACAATATAAATCATCTCGTCCATCGGGAAACAGTAGAACAATGCTCTGCGTTCGAAAAGATTTGCCCTCTCACCTTATTCAATCAAGCAGTTCGGATTTTCCTGAATACGTTGCCTGCAAAGTATATCTCGCAAAAAGAATGTATAACAATCGTAAGCATATACCTGCAAGCATCAAGACGTATTACGACTGATGAATTGATTAACATTTTTAGCATCACAAGATCAAATATTTTCATATGTGGTGACTTTAACGCACACAACGTAACATGGGGGAGTAACCACTGTGATGCACGTGGGAATATCGTTCAATGCGCCGCGGAAATATGCAATCTGTCAGTATTGAATGATGGATCTGTGACATTTATGCGTGGATATCGCTATGCCAGTTGTATAGACGTAACACTATGCTCTAATGATCTTGTTACCGATACTGGGTGGACAACAGACGCAGAAACACGTGGAAGTGATCACTTCCCAATTCTTATTTCACATCCACGGTTAAAAAGCACTGCGAAACGAAGATACGTGGATATAACAAATTGGCAGCTTTTTCGTCAACACTTATCCAGTCGAGTAGATCGTGAAACTGACGTAGAGACACTCACATCAGTTATACAAGAAACAATGAAATTGTGTACGAAACAAGTGCCCATTCCTGATGAATACACATCAGTTGATGGAGAATATGAACACTTCAGAGCTATAAGAAGAAGATCAGAAAGAGCTTACCGCCGCAGTGGAAATATAGAAGCATATAGAAATTCGCAGCAAGTCCACTCAGCCATGCGAAGACGACTACAAAAATTAGGGGAAAAAAGATGGCGTGAATATTGCAATACGTTGTCTCCCCTGACGCCAGTTCCTCGAATATGGATGACTATTCGTGTATTAAGCGGCCCTGTTATTCAAACACAACCATTTCGTGCTCTCTCAATAGCCAGGGATACTTCAGAATTAGAGATTGCTGAAGAATTCTACAAGATTATAACTAGAACAAGCCTATTACTTTTCCTGAGTTTCAAAATTCAGTTAAAATGGCAAAACTAAAACTTTTCGCGTGTTTTCAGTCACAGCATGTGCAATTAGACTATGAATTCTCTATGATTGAGCTAAACTGTGCACTTGCGTCTTGTGAGACAAAGACTGCTGCAGGTCCAGATTCCATTACATACAGTATGTTGCAAAACATGGGACCTAATGGTCGATTGGCACTTTTGGAGTTACTGAATGACTTGTGGAAAAAGGAGTATGTCCCTGACTCTTGGAAAACAGCACGTGTGATACCTACATTGAAGCCTGGTAAAACTCCTCTATCTCTTGAGTCTTTTCGTCCTGTGAGCCTGACGAGCTGTCTATGCAAGGTCATGGAGAAAATGATTGACACTAGGCTGCAATGGTGGTGTGAGCAAACAAAAGTACTTCCAGATCACATGACAGGATTTCGAAGGCGGCGATGCACCATGGATGCAATTTTGGATATCGTCACCTATGTTGAACATGAACGAGCTAAGGGAAATGTCACAATAGCGGTTTTTTTAGACATTAAGCGAGCCTTCGACACAGTCAGTCATGCTCATATACTGTGTGGTCTGCTAGAACTGGGAGTCTCTGGAAGGACGCTACGGTGGATATCCAACTTCTTGAATGGCAGATCAATATTTATTCAAACAAGCGAAGGAAAAAGTGCCTCTCATAATCTTATTCAAGGAGTTCCACAAGGCAGTGTCTTAAGCCCGTTTCTCTTTAATTGTGTAATGGCGGATTTACCACGGAGACTTCCACCTGCACTACACTATTCTATATATGCGGATGATGTTTGTATTTGGGCCTCTGGTTCATGCGCTAGCCTTGTTCAATCAACTTTGCAGGAAGGCCTAAACATTGTGGACAAATTCTTAAACGAAAGAGGAATGGAGCTGTCTTACAGTAAGACGGCTGTGCTACCATTTACCAGAGGATGCCTAAAAGACTTTCAGCTGTGCCTTAAGGGGCAACGTTTAGACATAGTAAAACAACACATATTTCTGGGCGTTATACTAGACAGACAACTTTCTTGGAATGCTCATATTAAAGCACTCGAAGAACAAATAAACTCAACAATAAATGTTCTTCGCCGCGTAGCAGGCACGACATGGGGAGGGTCGGTTTCTTCTCTACTGAAAGTGCATAATGCACTTATAAAGCAAAAAATAGCTTATTCTTCACCTGTTCTGCATGGAATCTCCCGTTCATCAGAAGAGCGACTTCAACGGTTAATAGCTAGGAGCCTTAGAGTATGCTTAGGTGTTCCCCGAGCAACCTCAAGTTCCTTAGTAATTTCAGAGGCACGTCATCCTCCATTCCCAATTATGAGGACGGTTGAAACCTGTCGACACTACTTTCGCGTTTCAATGCAGCACAAAAGGCACCCACTAGCAATTACACTTATTGAGAGAGACAGGGCGAACATCAATACTGTGATTCAGGTGCGAAAAAATCTACTACCACACAACGAATTTTGGATCTCAGATATTTCCTACCCTCCATGGCGATTTGTCGCCCCAAAAATTGAACTTTCGGTTGACGGAATTATTCGCAAACAAGACATGTTTATGCTAGCAGCCCAACAAGTGGCGCTGCACCAGATATACTTTCGCTACCCTGGATATATTCAAGCGTATAAAGACGGTTCTTGTCAACCCAATTCTTCTACAGCTTCCTTTGTCATTCCAGAATGGAACCGAATACAGACGTTTAAACTTTCTCACACGACATCATCAACTACAGCAGAGCTTTTTGCTATATTGTCTGTGTTACGATACATAAACTCAACGCAAAAAGGGAACCAATGGGTCATCCTTTGTGACTCACAAGCAGCTTTGTCGTCACTTCGTGGTGGCATCAGCAATTCCCAAAACATGGCGTTAATTTATGAGACACTAAAAGAGCTCACAAAGGCAAGTGAAAAATCTCGCACAATACTGTTCCAATGGATACCTGGGCACTGCAATATCCCTGGGAATGTTGCAGCAGACATGGCTGCTAGACAAGCGCATATTAATACCGACACACACAGTCTCCCTCTAACGCAAGGAGAATTGCGGCACATACTAAGACAGATCTCAGTCCGTGGTTGCAAAGCGACATGGTTTGATCAGAACTCGAAATCTTCAGATTTACTTCACATTGACCCTACACTTCAATTCAAAATCCCGTCCACATTAAATACAACCAGAGCCTTCGAAACACTCATTCACCGTCTGCGGCTCGGTACCGCGTACACAAAACATTTTCTCAAAAAAATTTCGAGAGCTGATAGTCCGGAATGTACTTGTGGCCACGCGGATGAAGATGTACAGCATCTTCTGTTAGAATGTCCGCGACACGATACACACAGACAACGTTTAGCACGTTATTTAGAGACATTAGACTGCAGGCCCTTCAGCCTCAGGAAGACATTAGGTCCTTGGCCAACATATTCGTTGCAAAGACGAGCGTTAATGGCCCTCCAAAGATTTCTAGAAGCAAGCAATATTCTCGGAAACTATTGAAAAGAGTGTTTATCTGTGATAAACTCACTCTATGGTCAATTCGACACCTGGGTTCACGTAGTTTCCTTTAAATCGAATCCATGCTATCTTATGTGCCGTGATTTTAGTATAATTACGTGACCGGACTTTGTGTTTACTTTAGTGCAGCTATGTGACTGAACTTTGTGTGCCCTTTTTCTGAGTGGACTTTCAGTTTTAGTGTGACATTAGTGTACTTATGTGACTGGATTTTGTGTTTAACTTTATGCGCCTTCGTGCCTGAACTTTGTGTTGCTGTGATTTGGAGTTGACATTTAATTTTAATGCGTGTAGGTTCATTCTTTCTTTCTTTTTTTTTTCATACCTCTATGTGAAAAGGAGTAGCCGGCGCCAATTAAAGGCGCCAACATCTCCTAAAAACCATATAATAAAAAAAATTGGCTCATTCCAGTAGCCGTTTCGGGTCGCGATGATACTGCCGCCGGCGGCCGCGTAACCGCTATCGCCGGAAACGCGAAGAAAGTACCCGAGGCTCGCCGGGATCGAGCCTGCGTCTACTGCGTGGGAGCCGGATACTCTACCACTGAGCCACGCAAGCGCTTGCTATCGGGCCGCGGAAAATAGCCTAAGGCAAATGCAGGGTGAGATGACTCGAGCCTCCACCAGTATGGTGGCGCCATGTGGGTAAGATGCCTGCAAGTGCAGCGTCCGCAGGCCAGACGACGATATGTGATTCAGAGGAGGCGCGCAATCAACGCGCTCCCGAGCCTCCGCCAGTATGGTGGCGCCATCTAGTTAAGGTGCCTGCAAACGCGACGAGCCCTACATGTAAGTTGTAGTTATAAGATTTGACCGGGCTCAGCAGACTGCTGTGGAGAAAGCATTACAAGCCGCAGCTCGCCGTCGACGCCGGCGGACAGTTGAGATCGTTCTCGTCAAAACGAGGCGAACAGACTGCCGCGAAGACCCTCTTGTGCGTGGTGCCCAAATTGGAGCTACTCTTGAGCCGCTCCACCAGCTTACGCTGTGACTGTGCTGCGTGTGCCACGCAGGCCTGTAACTTTTTTAACACGTGTTTATTCGAAATAATATTCGTTGAACATTACAAACCTTCTGCGACTTTTTTGCACTTCTCGCACATGAGTTCGCACCTAACGTTGCCTATAACGTGCGCTCATCACCACATCATTTATCCTGTATGCTGCCTCAAGGTAGAAAACAAGTGCGTTGGCACCTATATACGATGACTCATTCCATTTCTCGCGGACACGCATCCTGGCTAATGAAGGAGACGATGACTTGTACGCAGCAGACGACGGAAGCGAGAAGCATTTTCGAGGGAATAACTGTACGTGTTCAGCTAGCTGCTTTATTTTATTGCGATAACACTTATATGGACACTCCAGACAAATTTCTGCCTTCGCCATCGTCGTCGCCGTGAGGTTCGGTATAAACTCCAACAGCGACAAAATCGTCGCAGCGCGCCGTTCGCGGCTCAATCTGGCGCGCGCGAGGAACGAAGGCGGAGAGCAAACGTGCCGCCATCCGTCGCGCGGAAGGACGTGGAGGGATGGGAGGGAGGGTGAAGGCACCGGTGTGCTCCGGCAACAACTGCGTATTTCGCGATCGGCGCGCAAGGGGAACTTGTGATCGCGGCTCAATCTCGCGCACGAAAGAAGGAAAGCAGGGACGCAGCGTGGGATGGAGGGGGTGCGGCTTCTACTCTGCTAGCAACTGCTAGCAACTGCGTACTTTGCGCGGTCGTGCGCGCCGTATCTTGAAAACGATGTACACATGGCTCATACCTTTGTGCGCGCTGTGTTTGCCGCTCAGTTTTCCTTGAAGCGATTAGACAGCACGAAGGTCACTTCGCTCGCTGCTGCTGCAGCGCTTGCTTTTGCCTTGTCAGCGTTTTGACTGCGAGTGTCCACGGTGATCGAGTGTGATGCGTTCATGTTTGCTTGTCCGCGTTGGCACAATGCTTGTTAATTCAGTTAGTAAGCGAATGCTGCCAAGTTTATACGACCGATAAGACAACTATCCATACTTAATACAGCTGTCTACTAATTTGCTATCGCAATCGGTGCTTCAGCTTTCGGGTGAAACTGCGACTTTATTTATTGCTATAGCAAGTATGTGGAGACTCCAAGCGCATTTCTGCCTTCGCCGTGGTCGTGGACGTCGCTGTGAGATTCCGTATAAAGTTCAAACACGGTAACATCGTCGCCGTGCTCCGTACGCTGTATGTATGTGCGAGTGAAAGCTTGCGAGGGTGAGCCGACGATTGCGGCTCAATCTCGTGCTCGCGCAGTAGAAAGGCGCGGCGGAAGCACACTTCTGTCGCGCGCGAGGCACGCGGAGGGGGGGGGGGGAGGGTCAGAAAGTGGGGGCGGGGGTGCGTTCTACTCCGGCGGCGGCTGCTCACGTGCGCCGCATCTTGAAAGCGATCTGCGACGTGGCAAAAGTGCGCACCCGCACCGGCCTCATCTTGAAAGCGATCTGTGATGCGGACCAAGTGCAACTATAGTTCCAGTAGCTTCGTATGCGCTGTGCTTTCGACGTTTAGCTCGCGCTGAAGCGAGAGACGGCATGAAGGTAAATTCACTTGCTGCCGATGCGGCGCCTCCTCACTCCAGCGTTTTGGCAGCAAGTTTTCAGGGTCATCCAGCGAGTTGTATTGATGTTTACATGTGCACGCGTCACACCATGCTTGTTAATTAATTTATTTATTTATAGTTATTTATTTATTAGTTAGTAAGCGAATCTTTAGAACTTTATACGGCCGATAACACGACTATCCTTAGTTCTTATAGTTGTCTGCTAATTTGCTACCGCAATCGATGCTTCGCCATTCGGGCGAAACTGGATCATTTTTTTTTTTACTGAGGAAGCACTGTTTTGCTTTATCAAGAACGTTGGGTTCAGTGCCTACCTTATAGTGTCTTAGACGAAACGTCAAATTTACGTCACGGTACGTAAGCAAATCGGCCTCATCACGCCACTTTGGACGCGTCGCGCCTACGTCACGCCTCGAAGAAAAGGGCGGAATGTCCAGAATAGAACCTTAGGCTGGCCTAAGGCTCTATATTCTGGACATTCCGGCACCTTTTTAAGGCACCTAAGGGCCCTCGCCGAGGACTGGTAGTGCTGACTGCTTCGTGTGCGCTGTGTCTCCGCTGCTTAGTCTTGAAGCGAGATGCAGCACGAAGGTCGCTTTCCTCGCTGCTGCAGCCGCGCTTCCTCAGGCCAGCATTTTTTCAGCGAGTGTCCGCCGTCATCGAGTAAGATGTGTAGGTGTGTTCATGTTTCCGTGTGACACCATGCTTGTTGATTTAGCTAGAAGCCAATGTTTACACGTTTGTCAGGCCTATAAAACTAATATCCTTACTTCGTATAGCTGTCCAATGATCCGCTTATCACAATCGATGGTCCGCCTTTCGAGCGCGACATCGACATAAATAAAACCCCCGACGATTACGATACTCCCACGTGCGAAATTTGAGCGCAGCTCAATATGTGTTCATCTTGAAACTGTAGCGCGCACACAAGAAACGAGGACACAAGACAAAGGTAACAGACAGGCGCTGCAGTTTCAAGATGAATACCTACCAACTCGCCCAACTTTCAGCACTTTCACAATTCTATCAGCAATTTCACAATTCACTTTCACAAAAAATTCAGCTACTTCAATGGCTGTTCCCTTAACAAGAGACCCTGTCTCGGCATATCGAGTTAGGTAGTCAGTTGCAACTACGATCCACCGCTTTCCTGACGACGATGTAGGAAAGGGGCCAAGTAAATCCATTCCCACTTTTTCAAATGGAATTTCCGGTGGCTGTATTGGTTGTAGGAGACCTGCTGGTTTCAATGGTGGCATTTTACGTCTTTGGCAATCCCGGCAGGTTCTGACATAGTGTTGCACAGAATTCAGCAACTTTGGCCAGTAATACTTCGTACGGATGCGTGTGAAGGTTCTACTCACTCCTAAGTGTCCTGCTGATGGGTCATCGTGGCACGCTTCCAATATCTCTGGGCGTAACTCTGAAGGTACGACGAGCAGAAATGTCTCAGCACTATGTTCAAAATTTCTTTTGTACAGGACGTTATTCTTCAGTACGAACGACGACAAGCTGCGGATAAAAGCTCGTGGAACGTCGACAGTGTGTCCTTCTAAGTGATCAATGAGCAGACGTAACTCCGCGTCAGAGTGCTGATGCTGCGCCATTTCCGATGATGTCACAGTTCCTAGGAACGGGCAATCCTGTTCATCTTCAGCAGGTGTAGATTTCGTGGATTCAATCGGTGCACGCGACAAGCAATCAGCATCACTGTGCTTGTGACCGGACTTGTATACGACGGTTATATCGTATTCCTGCAGTCGCAGGCTCCATCTTGCAAGGCGTCCAGATGGATCTTTAAGATTCGCCAGCCAGCACAACGAATGATGGTCGCTGATAGCCCGAAATGGTCTGCCATATAAGTATGGTCTGAACTTGCTGATGGCCCATATCACCGCGAGGCATTCTTTTTCTGTCGCTGAGTAGTTCACCTCAGCCTTTGAAAGAGTACGACTAGCATACGCAATCACTCGTTCCTCTCCATTCTGCCACTGAATGAGGACGGCCCCGAGGCCTAAATTACTTGCGTCTGTGTGGATATCAGTCTCGGCTTCCTGGTCAAAATGCGCAAGAATTGGATGATTCTGAAGACGCGTTCGTAGTTCATTGAAGGCATTCTCCTGTTCACTTGACCAGACGAAAGGCATGTCTTCTTTTGTTAGCCGCGTTAGCGGTTCGGCAATCCTTGAAAAATTTTTCACGAAGCGTCTGTAGTAGGCGCAGAGTCCTAAGAATCTCCTAACGGCCTTTTTGTCGGTTGGTTTTGGAAATTTTTCAACAGCCGCAGTCTTCTCAGGGTCTGGACGAATGCCTTCTGAACTGACGACATGGCCAAGGAAAAGGAGCTCGTGAAAGCCGAAATGGCATTTCTGCGGTTTTATCGTCAAACCTGCTGATCTAATAGCTTTCATCACAGCCCGCAGTCGTTCTACATGCTGCTCGAAGGTAGCAGAAAAAACCACGACATCATCAAGATAAACGAGACAGGTTTGCCATTTCAGACCGGTGAGCACAGTGTCCATCATCCGCTGAAATGTTGCAGGTGCGGAACAAAGGCCAAACGGAAGTACTTTGAACTCGTATAGTCCGTCTGGCGTCACAAATGCCGTCTTTTCGCGATCTCGTTCATCCACTTCTATCTGCCAGTACCCATTTTTGAGGTCCAGGGAGGAAAAGAATTTTGCATCTCGTAGTCTATCTAGAGTGTCATCGATTCTTGGAAGTGGATAAACATCCCGCTTGGTGACGGCGTTCAGCTTCCGGTAATCTATGCAGAAGCGCAAGGTCTGGTCCTTTTTCTTTACAAGCACCACAGGTGACGCCCACGGACTTGCCGACGGCTGAATTACGTCGTCTTTAAGCATTTCCTTAACTTGACTTCCGATGGCTTCTCTCTCTTTTGGCGACACTCGGTAGGGATGCTGGCAAATAGGCCTCACTGATTCATCGACAATTATCCGATGTTTGGCGATAGGTGTACGTCGGACCTTGGATGAAGTGGAAAAGCATTCCGCGAATTCTCTGATGAGGTTCTCTATTTCCTCCTTCTGTCCGGGCAGGAGACCTGGTTCGATGTCTATTGATGCAAGGACAGAATCCACATCTTGGGAATTCGAAAGTGCATTCTCGGGAATGCTTAGGTCCGTAACTTCGACGAAGTTATTAAGGCTTGCAATGACGGTTCCCTTCGCGACATGTTGCGCTTCATTTCCAAAATTAGTGAGGAATACGTTGGCACATCCGCCACGCAGCTGAACAAGGCCTCTTGCCATGCAGATCCCTTTTTCTAATAAGAGTCTGGTGTTGCTGTCTGCAATCCCTTCGTAGTCACTGAATGCGTTGCTCCTTACTGCAACACCTACGCTGGATCTCGGAGGAACCATCACATCGTCATCAGCAATGCAGAGGGCATCGAATTTTCCTTCAGTGTCAAATGTTCCGACAGCGTGCCTCGTTGAAAAGGAAACACGTGATTCCCGCAAATCGATTACGGCGCCGTTAGCCTGTAAGAAGTCCATGCCAATAATCAAGTCTCTTGAGCATTCGGGAAGCACAATAAAGCTAGCGACGTAGGTGAAGCCTCGTATTCCTATTCTAGCCGTGCACTTGCCCGTCGGGTCAATGAGGTGTCCTCCCGCAGTGCGGACTTGTGGCCCTTTCCAAGGAGTCTGCACTTTCTTCAGTTTCCTGGCAAGCTCACTACTTATTACAGAGTAATCTGCACCTGTGTCCACTAACGCATTCACTTCGTAACTGTCAACAAACACACGTAAATCGGAAGCGACGTCACTATTACGGCACTGGTTTCTGAGTCCCTCGTCGTCGTTCGGAGTCATCGATGGAGGCTCTTCTGTCTTCGCATCGGCAGCGGCCTTACCTCCCCAGGTCGCTGACTCTAGTTTTCCCGACGCGGGCTTTGTGAACGGCGTGTTGGAGAGCTTGGTGACGGACGGGGGCTCGGTGACCGATACCTCAACGGTGCTGTTGATCGAGGTTGGTGTTGCTGAGAGGTGTATGGGGAGCTTTGACGAGTTGACAAGTATTCCTCAATTTCGAATGGACGCTCACCATTTCGAGGGCAAGGTGCGTTTACCGGAAAACCACGGAGTCCTGCCTGGCGATAGGGGCACATTCGGTAGAGGTGGCCAGCTTCACCACAGTGGTAGCAAAGAGGTATTCGCTCGGGAGTGCGCCATACATCGGCCTTCCTAAATCTTCTCTCGGGTGGCGACAGCGTATTTCGAGGCATCGCGTTGTTAATAGATGCAGTGGCTGCGACATGAGCACGTCCGGGAGTTTGCCGCAGTACATCGGCATATGAGAGGCTCGGCTGGTGCAGTAATGGCGCTTGGGGGTGTGCACTGAGCTGTGGTTCCCGGATCACCTGTCTGACCTCTTCTCGAACCACGTCTGCCAGTGAAGAGGGCGTTGGAGCGTTCTGGTCAAGTCGTAGCTTCTGAAGCTCTTCTCGCACTACAGATCGTACGAGCTCCCGTATGACTTCCACGCTGCTTCCGAAGACTGCTGGAACTGCGTCTACAGAGGTGACGTTCATTTCCCGGTTGTATATCCTTGATCGCTGAAGCAACGTTCTTTCCATTGTTGTCGCCTCCGAACGAAACTCCGCGACCGTGCGCGGCGGGCTACGAACCAACCCTGCGAATAGTTCCTGTTTTACGCCCCGCATTAGATGGCGAAGCTTCTTGTCTTCGCTCATGTTGGGATCAGCTCGGCGGAATAGGTGGGACATGTCTTCTACATACATGGCGACGCTTTCATTGTTTCGCTGGTTTCTTGCTTGTAGGGCAGCTTCGGCCCTCTCCCTGCGGTCCGTACTCGGGTAAGTGGCAAGCAACTCCCGTCGGAAAGCATCCCAGGACACAAATGTCGCTTCGTGGTTTTCGAACCACGTTCTTGCGCTGTCCTCTAACGCGAAGTAAGCGTTTCGCAGCTTGCGCTGTTCGTTCCATTCGTTGAACTCCGCGACGCGCTCAAAGCGTTCCAGCCAGTCCTCTGCGTCTTCAAATGTATCGCCATGGAAACGCTCAGGCGTCATCGGCGGATTCACTACGATGTGAGTTGGCGCGGCCTGAGTTGTCATCTCGGTAGCGTTTCTGTTAATAGATGTTGACACTTCGAGAGAGTCCGGCAAAGGGAAAAACTCGGGGGGCTCACCACGTAGGCGACGACTGCTGCGTTGGTGAACAGGAGTCAGTTCGGTGGGTGTGAGTCGGCGAGGGTCCGGGCTGCGTTCTCTGACTCGAGAAGGGCTTGAACTCATACCCAGCACCTCCACCAGAATTGTAACACACAGTTTGTAAAGCTAGTTTAAATGATTTACGTTGGGCGAACTTGTGCCCGACAAACAGTTAAGCAAGAGTCTCGCTCCAATGTAGACGGTCTTCTCACAAGCGTTCCACGCGTCTTCTTCTTCGTGCCCCGCCTGAAGATTTCTTGCTCCGATCGCACGTGCCTTGTGTGCACGTGTTGGCCGCTTCGCTGCTGCGATCTTTCGTACGTAGCAATACATGGACGAGCACAGGAGACGGCTGGCGCGCGAGATTTGAAGGCACCTTGTGTCAATATGTTTTCATTTCACGATATATTGGCCGTGTCCTGCGGCACGTTGCAAACGGTGCGAAGTGTGGCACTACTGCCTCGCTAAACCGGAGATCACGACAGGCAGCGAGTGGGTGACGCGTGAGTGCGATTCACAGCAGCTGCCGCAGACAGACCTCTCCTCGTGCAGCACTGTGTTTCCATACAGACGACTCGCGCTATACTCTGGCGCCAGCTCATAGCCATCGTCACCGCAAAGCCCGTCTTGCGTGGCACTACGCTTTTCTTCTTACGCTTTCGCCATATTCTCCTCCTCCTCCACTTCCCTCCTCGCACTATCTTCGCTATCGCCGTATTTCATCTACCGCTGCGCGCTAGAGATGGGCAAAACGGCTCACTTCAGTGAGCGGCTCGGAACGGCTCAGCTCACTGAAATGAGCCGGTTCATTTGAACGGCTCACCGGTTCAACGTGTAACCTGTGTTATGCATATTCTATATTTATCTGGCTTTGAAAAAAAAAACGATATATGCACAATTTAATAACCGTGTTATTGGTATTTTCGCTATGTTTAGAGAATATTTTTGCATATATTAAAAGCGTAAATTTAATTGTAATGAAACTTTCTTTTCTGGTATTGGTAATAAAATGCTTATGATACTGTGGCAGGCAGAACGCAACGTACTTTTTTCAGAAAAAAATATGTAACTTCACCATCATTACAGAAGCTTGTCTGTTTTTGTGGTACTTTAAAATCAACTTTTGTCAAAATGAGAACACAAAATGATTGTACATTATGTTTCACTATAATATGAGTAAGCTGTAACGCCATGCAAAATGAATGCAGCAATCATTTCTTGAAGTACAATACAAAAAGTCATACGAAAGATCCACAAAACTGCCACACGTACCTTTCGTTTTTCTTTCTCTTGAGGGCACGCGTGATACTGGCGATCATGCCATCATACGCCAGGACCAAAAAAATGAAGTTCTATTCCAACACAACACATCATTGGCCTCGTTTTAATGACGTGCAAATGATACACGCTCAGAAAATGCACTGAAGTGGATGTCATGGGCGACATTTTCATGACTACGCTAATTATAAAAAATGAAGTCCAGGACGTCAACTGTACGTTCACCTGTTGTCTTTAAAGATACGGAAGACCATCTTCGAAGTGTTATTAGACCAGCGCACGATGTGTGATAGGTGAGAGTCGTGAGCCATCGTTCGAACAGCAGCAGGCAACTAACGGTACCATACTTTGCAAATTAAGACTTCTTCACTTCTCCCCTCGGTGGCATCGGGTGCCACACGCAAAAAGACCAAAGAGACTGCTGCGCACACCACACACTGCGAGCGAGTACCAGTAGTGCGAGTCTGCCCACACCGGCCACCATTCGTCGGTCAGAAATCGAAATCTCGAAACCGACCAGAAGACCCAGCTCGGACGGAACGGTTTGGCACGGCTCATTCAAGGAGAGAGAACCGGCTTCCTCACTCCGAAAGAACCGCCGCTCACTTACTGAACCACGGCTCAATCGCTCTTCAAAAGAGCGGCTCAAAAGATCCGGCTCGTTCCTGAGCGCTCTCTAGGAACGGTTCCTCACGCTCACTGAACGAGAGAGAGCCCAGCTGGCTTCCGCAATCCGAAAGAACCGCCGCTCACTTACTGAACCAGGGCTCCCTCGCTCTTCAAAAGAACGGCTTGCTCCTGAGCGCTCAGGAGCGAGCCGGATCTTTTGAAGAGCGAGGGAGCCGCGGCGAAAAGAGCGGCTCGCTCAGGAACGAGCCGGATTTTTCAGCGGGAGTAGAGTGACCTAGCGGGAGCCGTGGTTCAGTAGAGAGTTTTAGTTTCACGTACGTGGAAGAGTTCGCGTACGTGGAGCTCCTACGTGACTGAAATGCGCATGCGCAGAACGTGGAGGCCGCCCGCGCGTCTTGCGGACGCGCGTGAAAACTTCGCGCTTGCGTTGCGTGCTCTACGTACGTGGCGGTCCGACGGGGCGCTCTCGCGAGTTACGAAACTATCGAGAGACAGCAGGTTTCAAGATGGCGGCAGACCAAGCGAACGCTCCGAGCAGTGCTCCGCGCCTAAGATTTTCAAAAAGTGACGACTTAGATCTACTTCGTGATGTTCGAGAGTGCAACCCATTCGAAATTATGATGCGGCATCCAATGAGATGGACTGAAATCGCCGTGCGGCTGTCGGCGGCCAGGGGAAAAGTGTTCAGTGCTCGAACTGTGCACGATCGCGCAGACCTCCTGCTCACGCAGTACGCTGACAAGGACAGCAAAAGCCTCTGCACCTTGCTGCTTCAGTTGTGTGTAGCGCAAATAGATAGACGGTAAAGGTCAGTATACTTTTCGCATGCGGAAGCATCCATCGATATGTATGCGAGGGCTCCACACAGGGACTTCTGGCGCTGCATCTGCGTACGTGAAACTATAAACGTAGCGAACGCGTGCTGCGGAACATGCGCAGAGTTCTCACGTTTGCGTACGCTAAGCATCCACGTACGTGAAACTAAAACTCTCTAGTAAGTGAGCGCCCGTGAGCCGAAGGCGAGGGGGTGAAGGCGACTCTTGCAAGGAAGGGCGGGAGGGCTTTCTCGTACAGCTAATAGATGGCGCGGAAGTCGCACCCAGCAGAAGACCCGGCTCTGATGGAACGCATCGGCACGGCTCTCTGAACACGAGAGAACCGGCTCCCTTTCTCCAAAAGAACCTCCGCTCATTTTTACTGAACCACCGCTCACTCGCTCTTTAAAAAGAGCCGCTCACAAGATCCGGCTCGCTCCTGAGCGACCCATCTCTACTGCGCGCCGCGTTCTCTTTCACCCTTCTCTGTACCCGTTGCCTCGGTTACACTGAGGGACAACACCGACGCCGACGCTCGCCGCCGGAACGGGCGCCTAAGAGCTGCCCTCTAAAATACGTGTTTATTCGAATTAGTATTGCGTGACCATTACAAAGCTTCGGTAACTTTTCGAAATTTTCGACGCTGCCTACGTACTGAAATCATGAATAATGACTTTTCACATCATCTGAGGTTATGACAGCGGCGGCTTTTTAATTTGTGCAAGATGTGCGCAAGGTGCGCCTTGAAGTTTGCCTACGCGGTGCGAGTTAGCAGAGAAGTGATCAACACGTGCAGTGCCGGACCTTGCGTCGCGCATGTGGCGCGCGCAACGCTACTGTGGCGCTACCTGTGGCGCGCGCAACGCTACTGATGATATTCGGCCGCTTCTCAGCCAGCTCAGTCGGTTTGAGTCCCTCTCTCTTTGCACGAGATAGCGATAACGCGGTCTAGAACGTGCGTTCATCACTACTGGTCGGTCGCGTATGCTGTCTCGAGGTAGAAAGCAAGCGCTTTGGCGCAAATACACGATGGCTCATTCTGTTTCTCGGCGTCACTCATCCTGGCTAATGAAGCAGACGATGGCTTGCACGCAGCAAGCGACGGAAGCGAATGGCGTTTTCGAGGCGATAATTCTACGCTCTGAGCTAGCTGCTTAATTTTATTGCGATAGCAATTATATGGACACTTCAACCGGATTTCTGCCGTCGGCGTTGCCGTCGCCGTCGCCGTCGCCGTCGCCGTGAGGTTCCGTATAGATAAAATCTTCACCGCGCGCCGTATGCCCGAGCGCAAGCGTGCTGCGACGCACGCTATCACGGAGAGCGAACGCACTCAATCCCCCACGCGCACGCAACGAAGCGGGAAGCCAGCGCCGGAGGGAGCCGGGGGGGGGGGGGGGGGGGCGCTTCTGCTGTGCCAACAACCGCGCTCGTCGCTCGGCCGCACGGTCTCTTATCTCTCCCGCGCGCAAGCAAGGAAGCGGGAAGCCAGCGCCGGAGGAAGCGGGGGGGGGGGGGGGGGGGGCGCACTTTTTTTCTGCCAACAACCGCGCTCGTCGCTCGCCGCACCGTCTCTTATCTCCACACGGCTCTGACCTTTATGAGCCGTGCATTCGCGGCTCAGTTCCTGTTGAAGCGATAGACCGCACGTACCTTCGCCCGCAGCGGCGTATGCTTGCTGCCAGCGTTTTGACCGTCGTTGTCTGCAGTCATTCAGTGTGATCTCTTCATGTTTGTTTGTGCGCGCTCACACCACGCTTGTTCATTCAGTTAGTAATAGTCGGGTCACATTTTCCAGCGCACGCTACACATGTAATGCTGCCCGGATCGGCAGTGCAGCGCTACAGGTGTGTCCCTTCGCACGCGCGCTGCCCACGGGAAGCGCTTCTCATCAACACCACCGTTTCACACGCGCCTTCTCGTGGTCATCGAGTCTCTCTTCATGTCGGTCTACTTACGCCGCAGCACACTTGCTTACTTAATCAGCTCATGTTTACTACAATTCATATTGTTACCAAAGCCGCTCACCTTACTTCGTATGACATTGCTGTGTTGCTATCGCATTCATTGCTTCGCCCTTAGGGCGAAACTGTGACATTTTTTTTACTGAGGAGGAAAACTGTTTTGCTTTATCAAGAACGTTAAGTTCAGTGCCTCTGTTTCAGTTTATCAGGCAAAACGTTAAGTTTGCGTCAAATAACGAAAGTATAACGGGGCCATCAGCGCCAATTTATACGTGTCGCACCTACGTCAAGCCTCGAGGAAAATGCCGGAATGTGGCCAAAAGGGGTGGAATCCTATAACGGTTCGGAAAGCGAACGGTTCACTTGGCGTCACGTGATTGGTAAACATTTTTCATGCGTCACCAGCTGTCAAAGAATGGCACGCACATTATGAGTACTTCGCGCATCTGGTAATCATTTTCACAGCAAGCCCGTCGTAGGATAAGAGCGGCACCTGCGACAAGGTAGTTCGCATTTGGTTCGCTTCCAGTGGCTTGGCTGTTGGCTTTCGATCATGGCCGCACGCAGCGGCCGTGGTGCCCCGGAAACTCGGAAACATGCGGGCGTCGCGCGGGTGGGCGTTGGTTGTTTCGGAGGCTACGACTAGCGCTTGTCGTCTGCTTGGCTTTGCTCTTTCGGTGTCGACGACGGCTGGAGGTGCGATATGCGGTCGAAGAGGTGACGGAGGATCATTTGCAACGTCACTGTCGGCACCATAAGCAGGCATTTTGCTGGCTACCCTACCAACTCCATGGAGGAGACTTCGTTATAAGCGCGCCAGTGGCCATTCCCACGGAGAGGAAGGAATTGCGCTCCACCTCCCTCGCCACCGGCCTGCAGCTTCCAGAGGCCTGTAGGAAGCGAATCATTGGTCGGAATGGCCCAGATTTCCATCGCTAATACTGTTCACTAAGTTTCTCTCGTAATTACTGTCGTTGGGCGGTAGAAGGCTTGGATGAGCTTTCCTGTGACACCGGTTGCCAAAGCCAATGCCAAGGAGAGAATTGCATAGTGAGATCGAATTACAGGTGCTATCGCCAGCGCCCATAGCACGCAGGTCATCATTCAGCTGCCAGAAGGTTTCAGCCCAGGCAGCTCCACCGAAGCTTTTGCTCGGCTGGTATGTCTGCAGATTCATGACGGGAAAAGTGTAAAGATATCTGATTTGGCTGCCCTTTTGTGCTCTAGTTTGGTAGTGGCGCACTTTCTTTCTCGATTTCACAGGGCAGCGAGTGCCGCTAGGAGCATGTTCTTTGATTTTATTTCGCGCAGGCAATGCAGGAATCGTATTTCGTAATGTTCGATTTCATTTACCAGATGCAGATCGCAGCAGTAGCGGCAGCGCAACGGTGTGCGAGTCAATTCCGAGCCGATGGAGAGAGAAAAAAAATTGTCGCAGTTTCACCGGAAAGGCCAAGCATCAATTGCGACAGCAAATTAGTAGAGTAAGGATAGTAGTTTTATCAGCTGTATAAATGTGCCCATGCAGCAGCACCAGCAACGCGCAGAAGTGTTGTCGACGCCGTCGGCGTTTTTCCCACGCTCGCACCGAGCGCGCGCGGCGTTGGTGACTGTTGCCGGTGCCTCTAGGGGCGGCTTGGAGGTTTTCGACGCGGTCAGAATGGGACACTTGTCGAGCAGCGTCGAAAGTCTTTACCGCCTTCTCGCCTCGCAACGTTTTTATATAAATACGCATTTGGTGCTGCAGCTAAACGTCGCCTTCCCTCCCTCCCTCCCGTCCACCCGCGGCCTTCCGCGCGACGGAAGAAGTCGCGTTTACTCTCTCTCTCTCTCTCTCTCTCTCTCTCTATATATATATATATATATATATATATATATATATATATATGGTGATTGTAAAGGAGGAAAGAGACGCTGAATTCTGCAGCCCTTCAGGGAGCACGGCGCTGAACGCGCGTTTGCTCTCCACCGTGCGTTCGCTCCCCGTGAAAGCGCGCGTCCCTCGCGCGCTTTCACTCGCACATACAGCATACGGCGCGGCGACGATTTCATCGCCTTTGACGTCATACGGAACCTCACGGCGACGGCGACGGCAGAAATCCGCTTTGGAGTGCCCATATAATTGCTTTCGCAATAAAAAGGAAAATTGACACGGAACGTAAAAAAAAAAAACATTGCATGTGTCTCGAAGGACAAAATGGTCCTTGAAGCCTTTTCACGGTTCACACACGGAAGTACTGGCACTGCATACCTGGCGCGTCCATCGTGCAAACTCGTGGTAACACACGACGCGGCGCTGCGCTCCGCCAATTCTTGCGACACAACGCTTGCGACACTACCCGTTGGCTAAATATGAGACAGAGAGAATGGACGTTAATTAAAGAATGGCTCAGTGACCTAAGCAGGGGGAGGGTAAAAAAAGAACGACGTTAATAAATTGCATAAAGCAGTCGATGAACACCCGGCACCGCATGTTTATACTTTAAAACTAAATGTTTTCTATGAATATAATTTCATTTAAACTCGCAGGAACCTTCTGCACTTCTTTGACTAGCGCGCAATATGATGACGCGCTCTTCAGAGGCGGCGCTCTCTCCTTTATTCCAACACCTGCTTCGGAGCAGCTCATTTAGTGACGCAAACGGCCAAGAGAACCATTCGCTTTCCGAACACAATGCAGTATTGCGCCCCTAAAGCCATAGAGTTTCCTACAATTACCACTAGAGGGAACTCCGGCGCTGTGATCGTTCATACACCATGAGAATCATGGGGAGTACATGGATTTATGCCATCTTCCTGCTTGGGGTTTCAGACGTTCTTCTAGCTTCGTTAATTACGCGTTATCTGGGCCTAAATTGGACTAAATTTCAAAGAAATTTATACTTTTATAATGCAGAAGGTAAAACATTTGAATTGCACTTGGGTATCATTCATATGTGGACGAATGCGAAAGCATTGCTACAGCCTCCTCCGCGTACTCGCGTGGACGTCCAAAGGAGCCGGGCAGAGCTGCTTACTGAGAAGTCGATCTCGAAGGTTCGTCCATCGGAGCGCACGACAGAGGTCACCGAAATCACCACACCGACAGGCAACGCCGCTACGCGCGGCGCTATACAGGGTGTTAATTTTTATGTTTCACGGGATTGTTAGAAATCGCCTGTGGCAGGTAGCATAATTTTTATCATTGAGTTGAGTTATTCGATCAGGCGGACATTAGTAGCACGAGAAATCGAAACACATGTAGAACTAATTACCAAAAGTTCACTAATTAACTTTTTAATTAATTACATTACGACACAAGCTGCGATTTACGAATTGTAGCCGGTGAGCGTGCCAGGCGTATCTACTTGGAATGAATTTCCACATTGACATCAGTTTGGAGATATGCGCCATCAAACTCGTCGTAAAAATGCACTGTTGTTCCACTTACTTTCTTACCAAAATGCTGTTTTATACATTGAAGCACAAAAGTAACTAGAACGCCCATTTATTTCGTGCCACAATTCGGAAAATAATATCTCGAAACCGGCGTCATCCTGGAAATTTATTTTAAGTGCATGCGTCTTGCTAGCTCACCGGCTACAATTCCTAAATTGCAAAATGTGTCGTAATGTAATTAACTAACAAGTTCATTATTCACTTTTTTAAAACTAGTTGAATGTGTGTTTGGATTTATCGTGCTACTAATGTCCGCCTCTTCGAATAGCCCAGCTCAACGATAAGAATTATGCTACCTGCCACAGGTGATATTTAAAAATTCCGTAAAGCTTAATTTTGAACACCCGGTAAGTAGACCGGATACCGACGCAGCCTGCCTCTGTGACCACGTGACTTGTTAGTCCATCGGAGCCACTCCGCTTGCATTGGCGGAAGCGCACGTGGCATCGCGTGCACTTCCACCAATGGAAGCATCACTGGGCGCGCGGTCTGTCTGTGTGACCACGTGACGTTTTGTAGCGTCTCCGGTCACTCCGCCGGATTGTCACTCCGCCGCATACAATGCTTTCGCCTTAATTAATATGACTCTGCGAGCACGCATAGCCGCCGCTAATTGTAGTGGTTCAGCGTGTCCATCCGTCTGCGGCGTAAAGGTTTTAATATCAGACTTCTTTGCTAGAAGTATTGTGTTCGAATTCTGCCTTCGCACACTTTCAATAATAATTATGAACGCCGTGCGTTCTTAAAAAATGATCACTTTGCGAAGTCACGAAGCTATTTAAGGCCAGAAGGACGAAGTTTAGGCAAATCCAGGCACTGCCCATCATTGCCACGCTGGCGGAAGTGCACTGCTTGCAGCTACCGCAGAACACTAACTCTACAGCTCCCTCTTGTAATTGCATGGAACTCTACGCCTAGAGACCCTGGCCCCCAGATACAGAGTCCGTAGACACCGGTCGTTGTGTGCCAGACGTGTTTACGCGATGGCCATTGAAAAAAGTGACCACCCATACACTACTGTGAAGAGGAGGGCAAGCGAAGCCTGTGTTGACTCGTTTAATACTTGCGTTTTAAGTACAACATGTCCGCTTCCATGGATGCACATGGAGCAAACGCTGGATGCACATGAATAGCAAACGTGGAGCAATCCATCTCTACTCGGCCGCGGTTAACTTGTGTAAATGAGCGGTTACGGGAGGATACACGTACCCGTTGACGGTGCTAAATGCCGGTAGTATTCCTCGAACTAACGAGTCTTTACAAGTACCACATACTTCAAGAGAGAGAGAGAGATAGAGAGAAAGGAAAAGAAAGACAAGGAGGTTAGCCAGTGTAAATACCGGCTTGCTACCCTGTACTGGGGAAAGGGTTAAAGGGAATAAAAGGTGATAGAAGAAACAAAAAATTTAAGTATAAAAATTTGCGCAATAACGCGACCCTACGCGCTACAACGTTCAAAGCCGGTCGCACAATTCACCAGCCGTTAAGAACTTCAGCAGAGCCCTTAATGCCTTGAGTGCCGAAGCCCGTCTAGACCAGTGTCCTCTGTGAAGGGACGATTGTCCAGTTTTTCAAGAGCAGTCGCGAGCGCTTTTCTTGCCACATTGTAGCGGGGACAGTCACTGAGGAGGTGCTTGATTGTCTCCTCGCAGCCACAGTTGTCGCAAGCAGGGCTGTCGGCCATTCCAATGCGGAAGGAATAGGCGTTCGTGAATGCCACGCCGAGCCACAGGCGGCACAAAAGTGTTGCTTCCGCTCGTGGTAACCCTGGTGGAAGACGGGGTTGCAGACGTGGATGCAATCTGTGGAGGCGTGCGTTGCTGAAGTCACTGGTGTTCCACATAGTCTGCGTAAGCTCGCGTGCGAGGGAACGAAGTTTTGTGGCTGCGTCTGTTCTCGACAGTGGTATCGATACAATAGGGGCACCATCGTGGGCCAATCGGGCAGCGTCATCCGCACTGTGATTTCCCGAAATTCCGCAGTGACCCGGTATCCACTGGTAGATGATGTTGTGCCCCTTGTCGGTTGCGTGATGGTGAAGTAGTCGGATGTCTGCGACTAACTGTGCGTTAGGTCCGTGGTTGAAAGGGGACAGCAGGCACTGGAGAGCTGCCTTCGAGTCACAAAAGATGGACCATGACTGTGATGATTTGGGACCAATAAATTCCAGAGCAGCACGGATAGCTGCGACTTCTGCAGCCGTCGATGATGTAATGTGAGAGGTCTTCAATTGGATGGGGATAAATTTCACGGGAATTACCACTGCTCCGGCTGAACTTTTGAAGGAGACAGAACCATCCGTGTAAACGTGGGTGCATTCTCTGTGCTTTTCATGCACGAATGAAAGCACGGTTTGTTTGAGGGCGAATGACGACATCTCCGTTTTCTTTTTGATACCGGAAATTACAAGAAGGGCTTGGATAGGATGCAGGCACCACAGTGGTAGCGATGGTCGTGCTGCAGGCGTGAAGTTCGACGGTAATGTTCCATGGCTGGCGGCTATAATCCTGCTAAACGCTGAACGGGGTCGAGTGGCAGGAAGGGAGGCGTGATGATGCGATGGAAGTCGGGCGAAGTGCCTGATGTGCATCTTTAAAGCGTCGACATGAATGTACGTATTGATGGGGTGATCATGCGCGATGGCTATTGTGCTACCGTGGATGCACACCTGGGAAGGCCAAGACATATTCTCAGAGCTTCAGCTTGCACAGACTGGAGGGCACCGAGGTTGGTCTTACCAGTCCCACTCAGTACAGGTAAGCTATACACGGTTTCATCCAGCGCCACCGCGCTCTGGCACGCTGTGGGCCGGCATCCGGCGCCCCTAGGAAACTTCCGGTAGCCGTTCCTTTTGCTCGTTTTTGCTGGTATTTGTTCGCTCGCGCGCTCGTCCTGCGCATATTGTGTGTTATTTTTCGGGTATATAGATATAAGTGCAACTTGTGGTATTCAGTGTGTTCCGTGACTGCGAGTAGCTCTTGGAGCATCGACTGTTTTCATTACGTTTACTCCTCAACGGTGTTTTTCAAATCTGGGAGCCTACCAAGAGTTCCCAGATTTGCTCTGCTCACTTAATCCAAGGTACGTTACTACGTGGAGTAGCCGGACTGCTATAATTCTGAATAATAAAAGTGCTACTGCACGATTGTTCTGGCCATATGTCGCGTAACTCACGCGAGAGCAGCTCGAGTCTCGCCCCGAGCTTGCCCGCTCGTCCAGTTTCTTACCTCGGCGTGAATCGCCATGCTACGAACATGAGTTAGAATTATTGTTTAGCGGGTGCCATACTGCCGCCGTTTTATTTTAATGTTTTTTCGTATCTGGGGCACAAGTGCACTTCTGCAGCTTTACTACCTAGGTACTTGTGCGCATTGGTTTATCATGTTTAACGTCCCAAAGCGACTCAGGCTATGACGGACGTCGCAGTGGAGGGCTCCGGATAATTTCGACCACCTGTGGTTCTTTAACGTGCACTGACATCGCACAGTACGCGGACCTCTAGCATTTCGCCTCAATCGAAATGCGACAGCCGGGGCCCAAACGGCGTCTTTCGGGTCAGCAACCGGGCACCGTAACCGCTGAGCCATCGCGGCGGCATGTGAGCATTCGTATCGGTATCGCCGAGCAGAATCGCGGAAAAGTTAGCGATTTCCGTGCATGCATGTAGGAAGTTTCGGCTACATTCTAAAAGCATTTACGAATTAACGGAGGCCAATTATGGATTGCAATCTCGTGCCCAACACTAAAGGTTTCATTTTTGTTGTAAGTGTGGTAAATTTGTGAGCACTTAAGTTAGTCCCATTTCGGTCGACCTAGGCTTCTTGCACTAAACGACTTTTTAGAATGTACAGTTATTTGTGAATGCATATTGAAAAGCAGAAACTAGGAATATGCCGCAGAAAACATGTGCATGTACACATGCACAGCTTACCACTTCGTCCTCCATCTTGCAGCAATAAAAGTGCCATTGCGAAATGCAAAAACGCCCGTGTGCTTGTGTTGTAGGGTACGTTAAAGAAACCCAGGTGGTCAAAATTAATCCGGAATCCTCCACTACGGCGAGCCTCATAATCAAAACTGGTTTTGGCACGTCAAACGCCAGAAAGAAGAAAAAAAATTGCCCCCACCTCCCCGAAGGTAATCGTGAGGAAATGCGAATGCATTTCTTGCGCCGAGAGTACACGGCGTAGTAATTTTAATGGCGTAAATTAATGATGAGACGAGGATTTGTACCGTAACCATTTATTTACACATTCATCAGCACCTGTTTGTGTTGTCATTGTACCTGACGGCCATAATCACAGCCTTGTGGTCGCTAAAGTGTACAGTCAAAGGGTCTTTGAGTTCCCGAGTTCCCGCGATGCGAGCGCCCTCACACGCCAGAGCGCGCTCCTCCTCCCCACTCACTCTCCGCTACTGCGCCAGCAGCACTTGCTGCGGTTGCTAGGGGCGAGGATAAGCGCGCGCGCCCGCAGCTGTTGCTATGGGAGAGGGAGTGAGAGCGGAGAGATAACACCTGCCGGCGCGCGGACACTGACAGACGCCTGACATGCCCCGACCACGGAGTAAGATAAGACAGGAGCGCCGACTCCGCCGCCGCGCAACGCATTCGCTCGGGACAAAACGTGCAACGCAAATTATACATCTCGTAGCGCCATCTGTCGAGGCGCGTGGAAAACACTCAACAGCTTGCTTCCATGTGCGCATGCGCTGAGTGGCGGAGACCGGCGGCGACGGCGGCGACGGCGGCGCAGAACGGACAGCGCGGCACCCGCTGAGCGTGTCGTCTGCTACAAACGTGGACCGTCGGCCGTCTCAATTTGACAGCAATCAAACACAAAAATATATGCGTACAAATAATAAAAGCGCAAATAAACACGCGGTAGCGCTTTTATGCACGCATACGAAACATTTTTAGATGTCTTTAGAGGGAACAGACGATAAATGATGCTGTACAAAAAGACACAACACAGAAGTACTTGTTTTTCACTCCTCTACGTCTGCGCGGAAGCGAAGGTGCGAAATTTTCGTCTTCCTTGCTTTGTTTACCATGTCTGCAGTATGTTTATTCATGCCTGACGGAACAAGGTATCTTGATACTTGTGCGTGAAGAGACTGAGCAACAGGACAGTGTTTTGTTCCCGGCTGTAAATCTGGTTATGGCAAAGGACGCGATAAGTTTTCGCTCTTCGCTTCGCCATCTGATCTTCAACTACTCCACCAGTGGCATCAAAAAAATGCCTCAAATAAGCGATCACTCAAAGCATTGGACAAAATATGTGCGCGACACTTCGAGAAGCAGCTTATTTTGATAGTTACTTCAGCAAAGACAAAGGTGATGTCCTACTAGATGTAAAGAAAGTGCCTCGACTTCGAAGCGGAGCAGTTCCTTCAATTTGTTTAGGGAAGCCTGGCGTAGCTCAATGATGCTGAATGCCAGGAGGAACCAGAAGACGCCAATGCGGAAGGACGGGAGGAGCTAAATTTAAATTTCTCTTCAACTAAACACAATGCAGGTGCCTTTCCTTGCCCAGAGACATGCCGTAATGTAGAGAGAGAGAGAAAGGGAAAGAAAGCCAAGGAGGTTAGCCAGTGTAAATACCGGCTGGCTACCCTGTAAATTCTCAGCCTTGCCTTCGAGATGATTCCCCCAGTTATGCAGACACATAATCAGAGCTTCTCTTGTGAAATAATAAGCAGGAAACACTGGCAGGAATTCCCAATTATTATGTTTATAGAGAATGGCGATTCTGCTCGCAAGAGAACCAGACGACACGAAAAGCACCTCGAGAAGCAAAGAAGCAAGCGAAGCATCTTAGCACTTGATGCGTGCTCAGATAAAAAAGAGCGATAAACGTCAGCTTTTGCGTAAAAACTTCTTTTCGCTGTCGTCTTTCATTGCTTGAGACCACCCGAACTGCCGTTATATCGCCTTACCATTTGCTTTTTCTTTCCATCTTTGTTTATTTTCTGTTCCTGTGCCTTGTAAAGTTCCATGTAGGCCACCTGACAAATGCCCTGCATTTGGCCTGTATAAAATAAATGAAATAAAATGATACATGACTTGCTTCTCCTGCTAACATCACTTCGTGAACCACAACAGCTATGCGCGCTACAGGCGTCAGGGCGTGCGCGGAGCAGACGACAAAACGGATAGGCAAGCAGGCGCCGCGACAGAGTCCCCGCGCCTTTGCTCCTCTCCGCTGCAGAGTTTTTCATAAGTCGTAGCGCCGTCTGGCGAACACGCTGTGAAGCAGGAGCCGGCGTTGCAGAATGTGTCCCTTCCAGACGAGCGGAGTCGGCGCTCCTGTCTTATCTTACTCCGTGGCCCCGACTAAGAAATGCATTCGCATTTGAAACACCGCATATCCATGGGGTGAATGATGATGAGTGGGCGAAGCTCCGGAGGGAATCATCGGTAAACCGTGAATCTTCCGTGTAATTCGCCCAGTCTCACCGCACTAAATCGAACGATTGACTTCCACCAATGACACGCGCCATATGTGACGTTATTCCTATTTTATAACAGCCCCCTTCATTATAATTGCACCATCTCCCGCTTAAGGGGACGCTAGCACAAACGCGTTAGAAACGTGCAGTACTCTCTAGTAAGGGGGAGAGGCCACAGCGTCTTACGCAGCCGTTTACACATGCCGGAACGTGCACCGCGTTTGCCGACGCCATCACATGACTGCTGAGATAGTATAACCCCCATATTCATAAACGCTCCTCGACTTGAACTTGACTTGCCACCGCCTTCAACGCGTTTCGAACGCGCTGCCCAAGGCGGTGGCAAGTCAAGTTCAAGTCGAGGAGCGTTTATGAATACGGGGGTAAGGCGGAGAGGCCACAGCGTCTTACACCAGCTTCTTACACGGGCCGTAACGCGCTAGCACAAACACGTTAGAAACGCGCAGTCTTTCGTTAATGTTGGGTATTTATTGTCATCGTGGTGCGTGTGTCCATGTGCGCTTCGTGGCGTAGTGGTTGCTTTCTTGCGTCCGTGGTGAACGGTCGTGCGTAGCATGAGCTCCGAAGGAGCGGTTTCAGCGGCCCGGCAGGGCCGCGGTATCAGGTCAACTGAAAAACCAGGCCAGGACTACCAACTGATTTTGCCATCATTGCCAACAGGTGCGTCCGTTTTGCACACAGTTTTTTTGCACGGGGATGTCAAGGCAAGGCCTTACAAGGTGGAACATTTTCGCGACGCTCTTATACGACTGTCGCTCATGCCGGAAGTGGTTGCCCTGGGTGCATGTCAGATGAACCATCTGTGGGTGGTGACTTTCAAGGACGAAGAAGGGAAAAAGAAGATTCTTGCTGCAGACGCTTTTGATGTCAAGGACCACCGTTGTGTGGTCGTCGACCCGTGCGACCGTGGCGTCCTACTCAAGCTCTACTGGCTTCTTAACGGAGTACCCGACGAAGACGTTCGTACTGCTTTGTCACCTTTTGGGAAAGTAACTGAAATCACCAGGGACAAGTGGCGGGTTCAAGGATGCTTTGACAAAGGGTCAACCACCCGTTCCGTGACACTGAAGCTGAAGGCTGGCGTCACCACTGAAGACTTGCCCCACCAGCTGCGAGTAGCGGAAGATGTCGCGCTCGTGCACGTCCAAGGCAGAGCTCCTCTCTGCCTCCGATGCCGGGGCATCGGGCACATACGACGCGAGTGCCGCGTACCACGCTGCGGGCTTTGTCGTCGTTACGGCCACGACGAGACTCAGTGCGTGCGAACCTACGCAACAGTGACAGGCCCGGCATTGAAAGAGGACGCGACTGATCACCTGATGGACGTGGTAGACGCAGTGGAAGCCGCTGGTGAAGGGAGTGATGTCCAGCCCTCGGTGTTGACGCCTCTGAAGAAGGCAACACCTGCTGACGAGGCCAAGCCATCGGACGGCGGGAAAGACCCATGGGATGACACGGCAGAGCCAAATGCCTTGGTTGAGATCGAGGATAAAGACGCCAAGGAAACTTGCACCTTAGCAGAATCGACGACCGGGGAAACGCAGGACACTTACGACACCGTGATGCCTGCGTCTTGCAGTGCGCCTTGCTAAGAGGCTTCATGAGGAGACGGATGAGCAGGAAGAAAAGGATCAAGAGAAAGGGTGTAGTGACGAGCCTCCTCCGAAGGCTCCATCCGGACGCCGACCGGCGTTCAAGCCCAAGCCCGGCGTTCAAGCCAAACGCCGCACTACAACCCCGACGCCTCCGCTAAAGCGGAGGCGTTTCTAGGAGAGCAAGAGTGTTGTGGTCTGGGGACTAGGGTTTGTGGGTGGGATGTGCTTTGGCCGTCGTCATTGCTGTTTAAAGCCCCGAAAACCATGGTCCGCCTGGCTAGAACACAGTGTCAACGAAACAGGAGATGTGAGACGGACGATGTGTGGTAGCTGCATGGTGTAGATTACCTTGTCTTTAAAATGGCAGCTAGCATTTCAAATGGTCTTTGTGTCGCGACGTTGAACGTGCGTGGACTAGGCGCGCGTAGAAGGCAATGTCAAGTTAATCGTATCCTTGTTGAAAATAATATTGACTTATTGGCCGTTCAAGAAACAAAAATTGGGAGTGATGAACAGACGGAGCGAATGGTTAACATTTTCCGCCCCCGATATAGCGTATGCGTGTGTCATGCGGTGGGTAGGTCTGGGGGCTGTCTTATTTTCCTGCGTACCAGCATTGCCGTGGTAGAAGCGGTCACGTCATCCGAGGATGGTAGATTGGTTCTCTGTGATTTTACTTTTTCAGAGATGCCTTGGAGGGCCATATGCGTGTACGCTCCTAACGTAGCACGGGAGCGGGAAGTCTTTTTTGGTCAAGTTCAGCAGCACATAAATTGTGAAAGGCATGTCATTTTACTGGGTGATTTTAACGGTGTTTGCTTTCCAGAAGATACATCTAAGTTGCCCAGCGTTCGCGATAAAGGCATAGAGAAAGAAAAAAAAGTTAAAGAGTGGACACTCCCATAGACCCCGGCGGCCCAATCGACTCTAGCGCACCCGGTGGTTGGTGAGAGCAACTGGCCTGCGCTTCCCGTTTCGGTTTCAGTGGCGCGAATTTTGGATTACTGTGCGCAACCGACGTTTGGCTATGGCGAAAGTTAATGATTTCAGACCACTTTTCTCCGCCCAAATAGCAATGCTATTGTTTGTCGTTTTGATTTAGCGATTCCCTATTTGTTTTAGCTCAAAACTGTGCGTGCGAATTGAGGTCATGACGTAATCTTTATTTCGACTAAGTTATAATAGAAAGATATGCAGGTAATCATAATTCACTACGGCTTTATTCATCGCGCTTTTCTTTTGGAACAAGCGGTCAATCTATATATCAATCAAAGAGACAGAGTACCCGCAATGTTTTTATTCCAAGGCAAGGTAGAGGCTGAGCATATAAAAAGCACAAAATGAGAAGAACATCGCACAGAAATGCAAAGTAGACAACAAATGCATCTAGACTTACAAATAAATTCTAACAAATAGAGTGAGAACACAGACAACGCACACATCGCTAGAGTTGGCAGTAGCCGACAAGCTGGTGAAGAATGACGCACTGGGCAAGTGGGTAAGGATCTATATGGATCTATGGCAAAAACTCAGCGCACAAAGTTGATAAAGAAGGAAGAAGTGACGTATACACAGCAATAAAGTCCCGAGTCACGACTCGGGTTAACAGAAGTAATGCACAGAAAAGAAAAAGCGTACAGAAACCACACGACACAATATATCAGAAAAGCAAAAATACAGTGTGTTGGCTGTTCTTAAGAGCAACTTGCCCAAAATGAGAAAAAAAAGCGAACTTGATGCTTCAACAAGTTCAACGTTGCCTGTTCGTCCTCGGAAAGGTAGGGCAGCTTGCCCACAATGTGAAAGACAGACTTTATGCTACAACACTTGCAGACCTGTTGCCTCTTCTTATGTGTCGCTCTCATCAAAAACTTGCCCAAGTTACTTGCGTCTGGGCGTTGCTGTGACGCTTCCAAGTGGAAATAGATGGTAGTCATCACTTATCCAAAATTGTGGACCTTAATTGGTGCTACAAAGCGGTATCAGAGGGCTAACAGCCGAAGAAAACCACTTTCGCTCATTATTTTTCAAAAAGGCTGCACACAGTGCATTATCACTGTCATTGTTTTTCACAAAGGCTGTACACAGTGCGTTATCACTGTCATCATTTTTTACAAAGGCTGTACATATTGCGTTATCACTCTCATTGTTTTTCACAAAGGCTGTACATAGTGCATTATCACTGTCATTGTTTTTCACAAAGGCTGTACACAGTGCGTTATCACTCATTTTTTTACAAAGGCTGTACATAGTGCCTTATCACTGTCATTGTTTTTCACAAAGGCTGTACATAGTTCATTATCACGGTCATTGTTTTTCACAAAGGCTGTACAGTGCATTGTCACTGTCATCATTTTTTTACAAAGGCTGTACATAGTGCCTTATCACTGTCATTATTTTTCACAAAGGCTGTACACAGTGCGCTATGACTCACAAGCTATGATAATAAAGGGGCAGCGTCCGCAACCCCATCAACAGCTGCAGTTTTGGACAATCTTATGAAAAGTTTTGATGGGCGTGGTGAGGAGGTTGACGAGAAGCTAATATACGAAAGGCATGAAAATGTGAACGATGCCCACTTCATACTGTGTTCCTTACCCACTTGAATATATTTCAACACGCGCTTTTGCTATCGTTATATTACTTGAGCTGGAGAGATAAAGTGCACATAGTGACCGACGACCCACACTAACGTGCAGAGTTCGCCCGCATATGCTACAAAAATACAGAGAGGCTACCAAGCATAATTTCTTTTTAAGGTCATACTCTTCATAGTGGGTAAACAAAAGAATGGACATAACGAAGGAGTGGTTAGTCCCGTTGAACTTGATAGAGGGCCATAATGAGGTCTGATGTAACGAAGTAATGACTATAACAAAGCTAATGCAGGATTCGGTTCAACTTGAATGCTTTTGTGTAAAGCAGCCGCTAATTGCTAAGCTTTGAACTTGTCAAGCTGTATACCTGAAATTGAAGACTGGAACCTAACCCTGTCTAAGTTTCGGTTCACAAAACGCACATGCCAACATAAACGAACCCGGCAAAACATTTTCAGAAACTTCTCGCGACACCCAGCAGAGCAGAAATGAAAATCGCCAACACTTGAGAGATGGTGATACAAAACATCAGACACTTTCAGGTGATGTGCAGTGGCCTCAATAATGGCAAGAAAGTGACATTCAAGTTGTTGTACGTATTCAAACGCTGCTTCCGATGGCACAGTTAGATTTCCGAAAAGTTTGCTGGGGACGTGGTATGCTTTGAGCATTGTGAAATACTGATGGGTCCCCTTTAGTGTCTCGCTGTCGTCTATCAATATCTGTGGGCAACTGCAAGCATCACGTGCATTCCGAAGAAAGTATTTGATGAGAAAACCAGCTACATAATATGTAGCGGAGTCATCAATAATATGGGAGTGAATGTTGGTCGCAAGTTCAGAGAGATCGTCTAGAGCGGGAAAGTCGTCAGGCTGTGGCTGTGCACACTCCTCATTATCCACAAGAGACGCACTAGCGAGGGAGAATGGCGAGAGCTCCTGAAGGAGGTCACATTCATCATCCTCGACATTTCCGTATTCTGACAGTTTGAAGAGTTTTCTTATGCAGATGTGCTTCAGGCCACAAATAAATTGTGCTACATTGGAGTTGGTGTTGCAACCTTGCTTTTGCCTTATGTGGCCAAATATGTTCTCCAGAGGATCCTGTTGAAGTCTGCGTGTTAGCAGGTATTCAAAATTGTAATTTTTGGAGAGGTCGTCCCACAGTTGACAAATAGCCTGAATTGTGATTTGCCAACCAACGACGGTTTGTGGTTGACGTCTGCCATCAAACGTCCATGATGCAATCCAGGGAGGCTGGCCTCGAAGGAAGTCAATCAGCTCTGAATCCTCTTTCACGATTGCATGCCGGAGCTTTTGCGAAGTTTTCTTTTTACTCGAGCTGTTCAAGGCATCGAAAATCCTGTCCATACGATCACAAAATTGTGCTGTAGTGATGGCCGAGGCAGGCAGCACTTTCGCATACACCAATGCTGTGATAGCAATCGAAACTGATGCACTGAGGACCTGCGTTGCTCTGCTGACCTTCATATTAGAAAAAGGTTTCTGATGAATGTGCCTTTCAGTCAACTTTGGAGCCAATCGCAACCGCAACTCATGTGAGGATTGGTAAAGGCTTACAATTTGGGACCAGTCAACGATGTCATCCCCAATATATAACTTGTGTGCTTGCACATTATTGCGCGTTGTTTTAATTAAATGTGGAACATCAAAGATGAAATATACCCGCTCACCATTAACTTCAAAAAAAGGCTTTGCTACAGTCACTCTTAGTTGGTTAGCGAGACTTACATTTGAACTGCCCTGGTCACAAATGACTGCTTTCACTGCAATGTTAATGCTCCTAAGCTCCACAATGAGTGACACCAGCAGGTTATGCATAACAGATGATGGTGTTGATGTGTGCCCTATAGTAAAAGCAACCGGTTGAACCCACTTTTTCGAAACACCAACAAGAAGAACTACCATTGCTCGATCAGCAATGGTTGAAGTGCGATCAGTGCCATCATCTGTAAAACCCTGGACAATGTCCCGTGCAGCATCATAACACAAATTCTTTTTGAGTGCTATTTCATCGAAAACTAAAGCACACACTCGGTCCCGTTCATTCCAAGCTTGAGTATTTGTTGCAATGGAAGAAATGATTCCTGGAATTGTGCCTGGAGTCATCTTTACATTGGCTAGCCACCTCCTTAATGAACGCCGGGAGGGCAAAGAAAAATATGGAGCCAGAAATCGGTATGCTCGCGGACCACGGAAGTTTAAGTGAAGAGCAAATTTCTTGAACCACACGGGAAACCGCTTGCCCTTGCCTTTAGGCCTCAAGCGAACATGTGCAGAAAGAAGTTTAAAAACCTCCTCGGTGACGTGCGGTCGGATAATGCCAAGGGCCTTTGAAGTCGATGACGGTGCTCGGTGAGGCTGCCTCAGCAGTCTTTTGATAGTTTTCCGCTGTGCTGCTACTTTGGCTTGCAGACGTCGAATGGTTTGCTTGTATTTCTTTGATGGAGACCTTGCAGCTGGCACACAGGAAAGCACTGCAATAAACAAAAATTGATTTAAAAGCGAACAGCAACTAATCCCGTACGAGCGCTTTCTTCGCTTCTTTTTTACCCAAGGTGCCCAACTTTCTGTGGTGCAAATTTTTCGATTCCACAAATTGAAAAAAAAAAAACATTAACAATGGCACCCTAATAATGAAAATCACTGAGAGCCCACCATGATATTTTATTGGTGCTAGTTTGCTCAGAATGTCCTAAACATAAAATTGCACATTGAAAACAGCTGCAATAACAGCATAATCACCATTTGCTGTAGGGCACTCAGGCGTGGAGCTGTTGGAGGACACATCTTCTGGAGAGTCTTGTGAAGCTTGTTCAGCACCTCGGACACTGCTGTCGGAACAATCTTGCGAGCAGCCTGCGGAAGTCTCTATATCAATAGTCTGTTGAAGTGAACATAAGTGTTGAAGCAAACAGTAAACTCAGCAGTCACACATGTTCCCTTTGTGACAACTGAGCGACTGCCCAAGGTTTCCTCCAGCAAGACGCAGTCAGCAGGAACTCCTTCACCAGCTACATGGGAGCTCCCACCTGTAGAGGTTTGGTCAACAGTCAACTCAGTTCGAAAAAAAAGACAAGTCGACACTGTACACACCCTGCTCCTCGGGGCACTTCAATGTGTGGGAGCCGCTTTTCGAAGCCTCTGCCGCAGACCCTAAAGAAATGAAACAACAACAATTTGTCAGTAAGAGGCTTAAAATAACAAAAACTGAAGCACATCCACACCTTGCAGTGCAGCTTCTGCAGTCATGTCCCAGTCACTACTTGAAGCGATGCTCAGAGAACCTGCATATATGTGTAGTTGGTACAAGTTACAAAGCTTGTAGCACAGGGAAATTTAAACCGCCCTTTCAAACGCATGAATTGGTAGGTGGAAGAAAAGAGAATGCATCAACAGAGAAACAAGCAATTTGTGGTTTGTGGAATTATCGACAGTGCCAGCTTTCTTTGATACGAGGTATATGTGTACATGTGCATGAAGGCTTCAAGTTAACGTTAAATAGCCCTTCAATGTATTTCAAAACAAGTTGCACAGGTCAATAGCATAAAAGAATGACAGGAATGTAAAGCTGTTAGGAAGGTAATAGCCCACAATTCACAAAATTTAAGACTTTCGAAGTGTTACTTCTACAGCGAGGTTTCTCCATCGGCTACAAATATATTCCAGGTTAACTGTCACCACTGATTCAAAAGAAGTGGCTGCTATCGCAGATAATTGAGTTTCTGTCAATCACTTACATGGTGCAATTGGTTGCACACTGGGAACAGCCATTCTTGTAAGCCTTGTGTGCCCAGGGTCCATGAAACTTTCAGCAGTAAAATAGTCGCTGCAAACCCTGTACGTTGCGTACAATAGGCTGGCCGGCTTACTCAGGAGATCATCTCGTCCGGCATACTGCATCCATGCTGTCATCCTGCATCGGCAATGAACTATCAGCTGAAGGCGAAGTGCTCGAACAGTGATTTTGTTATTGTTAGCCTCACTGAGCAAGCACGAAAAGTAACCTTGAAAACATGCAAACCATACAAAAGCTTTAGCGCACCTGCCGTCCCGTGGTATGCGGAAGAAACTCGTCCCTGGCTTCTTGTGGGTTCTGCCATTGTTCAAGCACCACGAAACACAGCAGTAGCTGCCGTAGCTTGGACCGCCGGACGGCATGGCATCAGCGCGGTCTGAAAATGTCAGTAAATGCACACCAGGATTTATTCGTGGTCCGAGGCTTCGGGAAACGCGTCGTGAAGCATGCGAGGCCCAGCGACCGCTCCTCAACAGGGAGTTTTCGAGTTTTCGAATAGCGAAAGCAAAGCTTGCGGGCGTAGCGTTGCGGGCTTCACTTAAGGGGAGCCCGCGAGCGTACGACGCGTTCGCCGCTACGCCGCAAGCTTTTCGTACGCTATTCGAAAACTCCCTAATGTTTCGCACCGAGCTCAGCGCACAGCACGCGTCGCCTCGGCTTGACGCCGTGCCCCAGTTTGCTTTACTAGGGCGAAATCTTGTACGCGTTCTTGTACGCGTTCCACGATGGGACGGAGGCATTCCGTTCCATCGAGCCGAACGCGATTCTGCATACGTTGCACAATGTTCACGTCTTGCCGCCGCATACAGCCGCAAACAGTTTTTTTAGCAAACCTCGCCGTCCTCACAAGCTCCAGAAAAAGATTACAACTGCGCGAATAAGACACCACGTAAGAAACACAGAAACGCCCACCCACACGAAGCGCAACGCGTGTGGGCGTGTTTATGTTTCTTACATGGCGTCTTATTCGCGCAGTTGTAACCTTTTTCTGATTCAATGACCCAACTAGCCCAACAACATGTAATTCAACAAGCTTCGCTTGAAAACGTACCTCACCTGCTGTCTCACACACGAAAACACCGAAGCAGCCGACGTTGACGAAACCTTCCCGCTGTCATGCCTATGGTTACAGTGTACTAGTACACTGTACTATGGTCATGCCTGGGCTTGTCGCATGCTGGTATGGCGAGTACTCTCGGCGCGAAATCGTAGATGCTGCTTATGGCAGTGCGGCTGAACAAAAATAACCACGTAACGTGCGTTGAATAAATTGTTTTTATGTATAAATAACATGTCAAATATAGGCGCATAATTATTATTTTGTAAAAAACATACTGTTTAATTGATGATAACTTTTTGTTTTTCGCACTCGCGTCCTCTGGCGTTTGGTGAGAGCACTAGTTTGTTACGTGGTCGTGACGTACTTCCTGAGGCCAGATTTCGCGGAGTGTCCTCTCTTAACTTTTTTTTCTTTCTCTATGATAAAAGTGCCTTGCTTTTAAGTTCGATTGTCAGGGAGCAAGACCTCGAAGACATTGGTTATGTGTTGTCAAGTGAAAATCATGCCCTGTATACGCACTACCAAGGTGAATGTCATAGCAGGTTAGACAGAATTTATGCTCCATTAACCTTTGTACCTTTATTCTCAAATTATCAAGTGATACAAGTTAGCTTTAGCGATCATTGCATGGTTATGTCAACGATAGGAAAGAAACAAAGGGCATCAAAAGTGAACTGGGATTTATGGAAGCTAAATGATAAACTTTTGCAAGATGAAGTTTTTAGAAAAATAGTTCAAGATAAGCTCGAAAATTTGCTCAGCACCACTACGTCAGCGTGTTTCATTGCAGAATGGGAACTCTTCAAGACAGAAGTTAAATTTACCGCAATTGAGAGAGCATGTGTAGTCCAGCATAAAGAAAAAGAACGTGAAAAGGAATTGCACCTCAGTTTAAAATACATGCTCTGCGCAGAAAGCTCTTCGCCTGGATTATTTACGAAAGAAATCAAACAAGTTTAATCTGAGCTTGAAGTTATGGATGAAGAGAAGTACAAGGGAGCGGTATTAAGGACACGGGCAGAGAGAGCATTTATGGATGGGAGAGACGCCAACCAAGCGAGCAATGTGCGATGAGAAAAAAAAACACGCGGCTGCCAAAGAAATAAGGGAAATAAGTTATCAAGATGAAGTCACTAATGAAGTTGGAATGATAGAGCACGCATTTCAGTCTTATTATGAAAGTCTGTTGGGGAAAAAGACCTGTGACATCGAACGTTTTAAGACTCAATTATTGTCCTTAATTCCAACAGTATCAGATGAAGTCTGTGAAGCGCTCGAGAGACCAATAGGCCTTTCGGAAGTTGAGGATGCGATTGACGATCTCCGTCCCGGCAAGTCGCCAGGGCCTGATGGTCTCGGAAGGGCTTTCTATAAGAGCTTTAAAAGGGAAATAGCTGTAGCATTACACCGTGTGATAAGTGACATGTACGAGAGCAAGGAAGCGCCTCCTTCTTTTCGGACATCGCACGTTATTTGAATTCCTAAAGCGAAAGACCCAGCGAAGCTTTTGGCGGTTGAATCCTATAGACCAATAAGCTTGACAAATACGGACTATAAAGTTTACACTAAAGTACTAGTGAGACGATTGCAAATTGTGATAAAAGAACTTGTGGGCCCCCATCAAACCTGCGGTATCAAAGGGAGATCAATATTGTCGAATATACATACAGCAAGGGCCATACTGGAATGTTGTGACGAAAAGGAGGGCCGAGTGGCCATGATACAAATTGATCTTGAAAAGGCTTTTGATAGAGTGGTCCATGATATCATTTTCTTGCTTTTAGAACATGTTGAAGCCGGTTCAGTGATAACAGATGGAGTGAAAATGGTGTACAAAGATTGCACTACAATATTAATAATTAATAGAAAATTAAGCGCTAGTATAAAAGTGCAGTCTTCAGTAAAACAGGGATGCTGCTTGTCGCCTCTTCTGTTTGCCTTGTATTTAGAGCCGCTTTGTTTGAAAATAATTAGAAGCCAATCTATTCGTGGATTTATCTATTCAGGAATTGAGACTAGAGTTCTGGCTTATGCGGATGATGTGGCAATTTTTTGCTGAGATACAGAGAGTGTGGAGAAAGCTATGAAAGAGGTTGTTTCTTTTTGTGCTACAACTGGAAGTGCTGTCAGCTGGACTAAGTGCCTAGGCTTATGGCACGGCAGCTGGCCACAGACACCCGGCTATTTTTGCAACATAAATTGGAGCGTTATCCCTGCAAAATACCTGGGGTGCCATTGCAACATTATCGTGACAGTGCAGAGTATTGGAGCGAAGAAATAAAAAGAGTTAAAGACCAGACAGGAAAATGGGGTGGGCATAATTTCTCGATGTTTTCAAGAGCTAGTGTGTGCAATTTGTTTTTAGTTACAAAAGTGTATTATGTACTACAAGTATTATGCATGGCAAGAGTTTCGGTGCAGAAATTTCATAGAGTGTTTGCAGTATTTATATGGGGATCTACTTGGGAGAGAACTAGCCGATGTAACTTGTTTCATTCGTTGAAGAATGGGGGACTCGGGCTAACACATTTGTTTTGGAAACAGATCGTAAGTAGGTTCTTTTTCTTACGGGATCAAAGTGATATATTTCTGCGTACTGTTATTCAAGTGAGATTAAGTTCTTCCTTGCCTGAGTGGGTTGTTTCGTCAAGAAATGAGCGAACACCAACGCCAATCGGATTTCTGAAGGAAGTTGTTATGTCATTTTCATTACTGAAAGCTCATTTTTCGAATGAATGTTTGTCTTCTGTGACGCGAAAGAAACTCTATCGGGATCTTGTAGATGTTTTCTTACCGCTTCCTGTATATCGCACGATATACAACTTAGGACCTGAACGGAATGTTTTGAAACGTGTGAAAAATATGCCTGTTAGACCTTCAGCTAAAACATTCTTTTTTTCAATTGCATTCTGGCACTCTCCCTGTGAAGCCATGGCAACAAAGTAAAGGAATATTTGTTCCGTGGTCTGTTAACTGCACCATATGTAACAAATCGGAAACTATCGAGCACATCTTCCTGGATTGCCATGACTCCGTTTTCTTGTGGGACGTTCTCAAACGAACTCTGAAAAAAGAACTGCCGATAAGCCCTTTCGGTATTCGTTTCTTGCCATGCGCAGACGCAGACGGAGTGCCGGCTGACATGATAATGCTTTTGTGTATGAACAGTGTGTGGAAAACGCGCATGGATGTCAGGAATGCCCGCGTAGATGCAAGGTCGGCAAGGCAACACCTAATTGAAAGTCTTACGTACACCCGGGATGCCCTAAGGCACATCATTGAACCACCAGAGTGGATTCCGGAGCTTGACGTTTTGGTGTCTGTGGTGGCCTCTTTGAAGGCCTTTCAAAGTATCACAGTCTAGCCAAATTATGCGTTAATATTATGTAGCGCCAAGTGACCGGCTTTGTATTTGTACGGGTGTATGTATTGTTGCAAAGAAGGTAATAAATAAAAGAAAAAAGCTTCGTGGCGTAGTGGTTAGCGCCGCGCGTTCGGAAGCGAGGGGTCCCTGGTTCGATTCCGCGCTACAGACAGAACTTTCGGAATTTTTGTTTTTTTTTCATAAAAGTTGACGTGGCTACCTACTACTACTACATACTAAAGAGGAGGGACAGACCCACACCCTAAGGAGCTTCGCCCCTAAAAGTGCCATTGAAGTTTGGCTAGTTTTCGGCAGTCCCATTACCTGCCTTGAAGACAACAGTCTGCGTTCACTGCATGCCCTCACTAAGATGCTCCGCTTGTTGCTCCGGGGTTGTAACTGAGGGAAGGTGTTTGGAGCCCGGCGAAAACGAAAATCGCACGACATCATCGTCCAGCGGATCGGGCAGCTCTCTGCCTCTAAACACCAGCTTTTGGCGATACCGATCTTTTGCTTCGGTGCTAAGCGCCTTAAAGTAGTCGCTCGTCATCTCGACAATATTCACGATGTAGAATCAGCTCATCACAGATTCCACCAAGCAGTGCAAACATCGACACGCCGGCCTCACGTCGCGCATGCCTTCAAACAACATAGCCGGAAGTGCTTCTAGCTCTCCTGCCGGAAATTCCGATGGGGTAACCAATCAGCGGCAAGCGAGGTTTGTTTGTAAACACTGAAACCGTCTATAGCGTAGGAGACCCAGGAAGAGTGCGTTATAGAGTTGGAGCATCGCCCTAACAGATGCACCCCATAACTTTCCCGCGAGAAATCTGAGAACATAGGTTACCATGGCCAGCTTCTTTTTTAGGTAGGAGATATGAGGACTCCTGGAGAGGTCTCGATCGATTGTCACTCCTAGAAAACGGTGCATCTTCTCGTAGATGATTGGCTGTCCATTAATTTTGACAACATACGGTCTCATTGTTTTGCGCGTGAAAGCGACCATAGAGCCCTTATCTGATGACACCTCCAGACCTCGTACTCGAAGATAACCTGATGTAACTGTGGCCGCTTTTTGGAGTCTGGCGCGCACCTGGGGACGCGTAACTCCTGATGACCAAATGCATATATCGTCCGCATAGGTCGACATATGGACGGATTGCGGAAGGGAATGAACCAGTTTCGATGAGCACTAGCACCACTCAGAGTGGGGCTCAAGACTCCACCTTGCGGTACGCCACGGTAGGTGTTGTGCTGCGATGTCACACCATCCTCTGTTTGCACAAAGAATGACCTGTCCTTCAAATAGCTGAGTATCCATCGAAAAACAAGGCCACCCAGGCCGACATCGCCCAAAGCGTCCAGGATGGCTCGATGAGTTATGTTGTCATAAGCGCCTTTAACGTCCAGGAACATCGCCGCTGACAGTCTCTTTAGGGTTTTTTCGTGCAGAACCGACGAAACAAGATCTATGACGTTGTCTATAGAAGAACGTCCGTGTCGGAAGCCTGCCACAGCGTCATGGTATATCTCGTACCACTCTAGATACCACTCCGGACGTGTCAGCACCATCCTCTCTATCACCTTTTTTAGACAACTGGCCAGAGCAATGGGACGATAAGACGCCACGTCTAGAGGTGATTTGCCTGGTTTGAGCAGAGGCACAAGGCGGCTGGACTTCCATGCAGCAGGAACCACTCCTTCACGCCACGAATTATTGTACACGTCCAGAAGAGCATGCCCCGCTGTTCTGGACATACTTTAAACTGGTTGCAGTCACGGTTGGGGTAATGTTCCTTTAAAATGTCGACTGCGTTTCGTCGTTGTTCACAGGAATGAATTACACTGACAAGAACCAAGTCGTGATCAAACCACAACCGATGAGACACACCGCAGCTGATCCCCTAAGTTCCGGTGGAGAAACTCGCGTTGAAATCTGGCCGTCGCACCGGGAAAGTTGACGCTGGCGTTGCTGAGGCTTTCGTTGTTGTTGTTTTCGGGGTAGAATCCGAGATGACGTTGTCGACGACTTGCTGCTTCACGTTCCCTCGGCTCGGGATCCGCGGCTCTTCATTGTTGTAACGGCTCAGCTTCGCGTTCCCTTACGACGAAGTAGACACGTCGACGACGAGCCCTTTCTCGAGCGAGTTAAACGCCGCCTGTTCTTCGGACGAACGCAAGACGCGCGGCCGACTAATCGAAGCTCCGATAGTGTTTTGATGCGAGAAACACTCGTTCTTCTCACGTTACCTAGACACACGACTCCAATTGGTGGAGAGAATGACGTCAGTAGCGCGGCGGCACAACAGGATTCTCCATTCAACGGAGCTATGGCTTGTTTTTTATAGCAATCTCTGTACGTGTGCAGCTCTGAGAGCAGCTGGTTTTTTTAGCGTTACATCGCCGGCGCAGGCTAGCGTATACAAGCTGCGCTTGAAAATGTAATAGGTAAAGAAAATGTACTTATGCTTTTCTGAACGTCAAAATTCTCTTAGGGTAAGTCATTGTGTATTGCGTAGTTTTCTGATTAAACATTTACGAACATTCTTTTCACGTCATTTGTCTTGCTTCAGTGTTTGTTCCCCCCCCCCCCCCCCCCTCTCGTCACCTAGACGCGCTTTAATCGCGCTTCAATACATTATGGTTCTGGCTATAGGTCTCGGCAGTTTAAGTTTCACGACTGATATACATCGGCCTTAGTCATAACTTTGCGAGCCCCATTTCTTTTCCTCATGAAGGTGTTTTCACTGTCTTTATTTAATCTTGAAGCAGTACACAGCGTCTACAAACTTGTAAGTGTGCACTGTCACTCTGTGCAGTGCTGTTTTCACACGTACCTACGTGCGAAATTTGGAATAGTCGAGGTCGCGTTGGTTGTTCCTGTCACGCAGTGCTAAAACGTGTGTTTCATGTCGCTTTGAGTTGTAGGTGCCCTGTTGTAGCACTGGGGGACAATAATGTAAAAAAAAAACGACTGATAAATTATCCGATTTTCGTTGTCATACAAAGCATGCAAGAGGGCGTACAGCTTCTGGAGTTCACGCCTACACTTGTTTCGTGGCACTATCGGAAGCACCGTTCATGACCGGGCTGGAACCAAGATAAATGTTTTGAGTGCAACCGCACTGGCATGTTTCAGTCACTGGGCCAGCTAGCTCGCGCAGCATATTTCGCTACGGGTCGTAGTCCAGTTCGTAGGTGCTGGGACCGAGGCTAGTTTCGCTATGTAATGAACTTAACCTTGGTCCATAGCAAAACGCGAGCTTGCGCGCGTAGAAGCGACCCGACTGAAGCCATGGGCAGAAAGCGTTCTTGTTTCAATGCGAAGCATTTCTTGGCGAACATTTGCCACTTTGAGAGTGCCTATCTAAATGATAGGTCATGACATATGTGTTATGCAGGTCATGAAACAGCCGCCTACGTCTTGGTGCTCTCATGGTCGTTTCGTTAAGGTAGGTCGACCTTCGAAAACCGATTTTTTGAAAAAAGAAAGATTTTTAAAAATTATTATTTTAGATTTTCCGCTATTCAAGAATATTTAGCAAAAGAATTATCTTGATAGCTCAATCGGTTCAAAAGTTCTGGCAATTTTTCCAACCCCTCCCAGATGCGTCCGAAACCGAAACTGAACGTTTCCGATACCACGGCGTCTGCTACCTCGTCATAGATGTCTCTCAGAATGCATATTACATCACTTTAGTATGCTTTAGTTCATTCTTAAGCTTTCGTAAGCCTTTTGAGGCAAGTTATTTTCTGAGTTCATTAAAAAAATTGCACTAGAGGGCTACGGGGCGATACAGCACACTCTACCTTTGCGCGCGTTCGCGTGGCGTTTGTGTCTGTGTCGCGTGTGCTTTTTCGTGCGCTTTTTGAACATCGTGGATTTAGCGCTATCCACACAAGAATAAAGTCTGTGTACTCTATGAAATATGAAAAACCCGGCCACTACACGACTATGGCGTGCCTGACCAGTGACTGCTGCCGTATGAGGAAGGCCGCGCGCAACTGAGGTGGAGACCAAAGCAGGCAAGAAAAACAATCCGTGCATCGGCTCGCTCAAAATGAGACCGTGCCGCTTCCCAGGAGGGCCCAAGCTATGAGCTTGGTGGATTTTAGGCATTTCTGATGTTTTTATTACATAAACATTCATTTGAAATCTTTAAACCCTTTTTCTCAAAACATGTTTTTTTTTTTTTTGCTTTGTGCAGTTGCGCGAACAGTGATAACTCTCCGTGTAATAAATATTTTCGCGTAAATTTTGTGTGCTTTTTTGTTATACATAGAGCTGTGCATTCAAGCAGAATTAATCAAAAAAATCAAGCAGTAAGTTTTTATACTATGGCCAATTGCGTAAAAACAAGAACCTGCCGGATATCATCTTTATTAGTTTTTTTATGATAACGCACCTCAGCTTTGAGATGCGGTGATGATGGTGCTTAGATGCGCAGGTTAGATGCGCAGGCTGTTGTCCTCACTACATACCTGCCAAGTCGCATTTGAATCGCATCGACCATTTTTCACTTATGACTGTTGGCGCAACATGCATAATTCGGCACATTTTGATTTTTATAAAAAAATAATTTCAATTTTCTGCAATTTTCCGATTTCAAACATTCAAAATAACTAAGCTTTACACACCAAAAGTGCAGTTGTAACTTTGGGACCGAAACTGTGAAAATTTTTCTCGAAGGTGGTGACCTACTAGGTAGGTACCAAAATTGGCACAGTATGAAAAGTGTGTATGACGAACGTTAAATGATAGGTCATGACATGTGTGTCACGTAGGTCATGAAACAGCCGCGTACGTCTTGGTGCTCTCATGGTCGTTTCGTTAACTTGGTAGGTACCACAATTGCCATAGTACGAAAAGAGTCTAGGACGAACATAAATAATAGGTTAGGACATGTATGTCATATGCGTGTCATGTAGGTCATGAAACAGCGACCTACGTCTTGGTGCTTTTATGGGTAAAAAATACCTAAGTGGCAAGGAATTGAGAATTAATGATGATAATGGGTGCAAGTATGGTTGTCATAGCAACGATAATGATAGTAGAATACAGTAATGACTCAATAACGACCATTTCTCAGCAACAAATGACAATGACTTAGCGAAAAAGATTAACACCCAAAAGCCACTGAAATGGGTTCGGGCATGGGTACCAAGTGATGGAAACACTAAATGATGATGGTAGAAGTCATAGTCACGACTCAGCGAGAAATGATTAACACTGAAAAACCACTGGAATGAGTTCGGACGTCGGCACTAAGTGAACGAAACACTAAAATATGATGGTAGAAGCATTAGTATGAACATGACACAGCAAAAAGGACAGTGAGTCAGCGAAAAATGAATAACACTCAAAAACCACCTGAATGGGTTCGGACATGGGCACTATGTAAAAGAAACACTACAGGATGATGGCAGAAGTCATAGTCATGAGCATGGCTCAGCAAAATGACAATGGCTCTGCGAAAAATGATTAACACTCAAAAACCACTGCAATGGGTTCGGACGTGGGCAATAAGTGAACGAAACACTAAAGGATCATGGTAGAAGTCATAGTCATGAGCATTACTCAGCAAAAATGACAATTACTGAGCGGAAAAAGGTTAACACTGAAGAACCACTGAAATGGGTTCCCCATAACATGACATGAATGTCATGACATGCGTGTCATGTAGGTCATGAAACAGCCGCTCACGTCTTGGTGCTCTCATGGTGGTTTCGTTAACTTGGTAGGCTCCCCGCAGGCTGCTGCGCAGAGCGTGAAATCTGCCGGATTTTTATTGCAGTTAAGCTTTACGCGGTTAGCCGATTGGTCCGTCTCTCGCCTGTACGCTGAAAACTGTCATCATCAGCAATGGCTCGAGCGTCGTCGTTTTTTCTTCCGCAGTTGGCTCGTTGCCGACCATCAGCGCAACCGCGCGAACGCACTCCTGCCACTGCTCCCGCATTCGTCGTGGTGGTCTTCCTAAGCTGGCTCCGTTGCCGCTCATCATTTCAGCGTAGGATTTCACTTCTATTTAGTCGTCGTACAGGGGGCCGCGTTTACGGGGGTATGAGCCATTGCTTAAAGGGGCATGAGTCATTCATTGTGCCACGTGACGGACAGATTAATTTTGAAGCAATTTAATTTTGAACAACCGCAAGCGGCAATGGCGGGCGAATGCTGCTAACTACGCCGCCGCGCAAACTCCAGACATCGAACGCGAGCGACAACGGCAGACTGCGGGCATACCGCCAGTGACGTCGTTCTCTCCGTCGCAGCCGAACGTGTGTGTAACCTCATTAATGAACACAAAGACTTAACCAATAATTAAGAAATACTTTAACGAACCACCAGGATTAATCCCGTGATACACACCTGGGCCAAACGTTTCAGCTTCGCTGGTTAAGCATCTGTACGGAGTGCTTGGGCGGTGTTTTTAGATGCGTAGCAGCTTATGGTCGGGGCTATGTCACTCCCTCTCTCCCTCTATCCATCCATCCATCCAACCTCCTTTCGTCCGCACCCCTACTGCGCATGCGCATCCTCCTCTCCTTGTCTTATCTCCTCTCCTTTCGGCATTCCTCTCCGACGCTCCTCTCCTCTCGGGATTGCGCAACGAATGGCAACACCTCCGGCTCCGCCCACGATAATGCGAATCAGCTTAGGTTAGAGCATAGCCTCCTATATTTTTTGAAAAAATATAGGAGGCTATGGTTAGAGCAACGCCTCCTATAAAGTTCATTTAGGAGGCGTTGGTTAGAGGCGCGACGGTAGGCGCCCCAGAGGCACCGGCAACAGTTTCCAACGCCGCGCGCGTTCGGTGCTAACGCGGGCAAAACGCCGACGGCTTCGACAACAGTTCTGCGCGTTGCTGGTGCTGCTGCATGTCCAAGTTTATACAGCTGATAAAACTACCTTGAGTCGACCCCATGGCTGCTTCGCATACTACTCAGGGTTCCCCTACGGGAAGATGGTGAAATTTTTTTTTCCATCTGGGCTCGCGGCGCAGTGCACGAGAAATGCAAGGCAGTCGATGAAGACGACGTTGCACGCTAGAGGAAGCACGCGCTCTCGTTCTCGGCTTGGCTGGACGCTGCAGCGGCCATTGTGCTCTACACTTGTCTTGAATGTAAGGACGACGGCACGTCACGACGGTCACATTCACGTCGTTCGTACACGTCACCTCGCATTGCAACAGCGCTGACGCCGAGGTAAAACAGCATCGCTGCCTCTGTGGCACCGTGGATACTCGAGTTGGCGTAAGTAGGCTGCGTGTTGAAGGGACGCGCTTCCGATGCAGGGCTGCGGTGAACCTAGCAGCCCGACGCCTAGCTCTTTTGATTAGCGACGGGCTCAGTTTCACGCCTGTATCAACCCTTTCTCTTCTTGCGTTTTTTGCAGCAAACATTATGGACCGCTCATCACCCGTAAGTATTTCAAAACTCAGATCTTCACGCAACCCCTCTCCTCCCTCTTTTCTTTCTTCCTTTTTTTTCATTCTTTCGTCACGCAGACGGATCTATTTCAACACATTGACTTGAACAAACAGAACTGACACATATATTGAGCTTGCACTTCGAATATGCTTTCATCTTGCTTAAGTTAACTGTGACTCAATTCCTAAAGCACTTTGCCGAGCATACGGCCATAGATGAAGTAAATGCGTTTGAAGTGAGAGAGGGAATACATCGGAAATAATCGTATACCGTGTTTTGGGGGGCATTTTAAATGAACCTTGGGGGTGTCGAGAGCAATCCCGGGCCTTTCACTACAGTGTTTCTCAACGATCTAGTTTCGGTTTCCAACGTGAAAGGCCCTGTAGTGGTCGCCACATATCTGCTGACCAGTGGTGCCCCAGAGGGTGGCGCGTGTTAAACAAAACCTTTGGCGTTTGGTTCTGAAGGAGGTGGTTGTCGCCTCGCATGCTCCTCTCCGTCGTGGCCTGCCAGCACGGCCTGACAGGAACGCCAGACGACGTGGTGTCAGAAGTGGGATGCTTTTGAAAAACTTCGGTCTCTGAACGGACGTCAACGACAGCATGCCTCTCGAAGAAAGCGCCCAATCGACGCAGTGACTCGCTCTTCAGCCACTGGACGCGCTCGACTTCTCGAACACTGCAAGTTGGTCCTCGTAGAAGTCTCGCTTCGAAGATTATGCCGCTGCCTCCGGACTCCAGAAAGCTTCGCAAGACGGCCAAGTACGTACGCTGCTTTACTGCATGTGCCCCGAAGCTCGTCCGCTCCTGGACACTTTTTCACTCGACGCAGACTCGTTAGCATCCTACGACGCTGTTGTAAAACGCTTCATCGAGCACTTCGTGCATCTTGCTAGTGAACTCTACGAGTCGTTCCGCCGATACGTTTTACGCCGAACTCTGCAAGTTTGTAAAACGATGCAACTACCCGTCATCGGCAGTAGAAGAATGCTTAGTTCGCGACAGGTTGGTTGTCGGATTGCGAGATACGCGTCTCTCAGACCAGCTGTGCCGTTCCCCGAAGCTCACTCTCAAAGAAGCTTGGACGCAAGCTCATCAGTCCGAGGACGCTGATAAGGAGCGCTCACTCGCGCAGGCTACTTCGCAAGCCCCGGTCAACATTGATGCCGCAAAAGCTCGAAAGTTTCCTTCGCGAGACCGTGTGAACGCCAGAACAGCTCCCTCAATGAACGCGAAGACAGAACGCTGCCACCGGGAAGCTACGGTTTGTCCCTACTGCGGTCGCGCTTTTCACGAACGCTCAGAGTGCCCAGCACGGAACTCGGCCTGAAATTTTTGAGGCAAGAAAGGCCATTTTGCTGAAGTTTGTCGCTCCAGAAAGTCGAAGCAGGCCAAACTCGGTGCCATCGAGTTGCACGCTCTGGAGTCATCTGCCAAAGCCAACTTCGTGGACGTCACAGTTTACAATTACACTGCTAAATTCAAAGTAGAATCGGGAGCTGAGGTTTCCGCAGTCCCAAGTGAGTCTCGGCCGAGCTCGACAAGGTTGATGCAGTCTTGACAGGGCCCGCAGGACAACCTCTCCGTGAGCGGGGCTCGTATCTAGCAAATATATTTTGGCAAGGGAAGACAAGCAAGCTCTCAGCGTCTCTACGTCATTGAATCCCTTTCTGTACCACTACTGGGCCTCGCGGCTATTCATGCCCTTGAGGTTGTCAAATTTGTCGGTGTCGTGAACACTCCTGAACCAACGCTTTATGCCAAACTGTTACGTGGCCTCGGAACACTCCGAGATGAGTACACAATTTGCTTAAAGCAAGGCGCTGTGCCATTCTCACTCAGTGCTCCTCGACGGATACCTATCCCGCTGCGTGAAGTCGTTCGGCAAGAACTGGAGAAACATGAAGGCGACGGTGTCGTTCGTCGTATCGATAAGCCAACTCCAAAGGTGCATCCAGTGAATACTGTGGAACTTTTCGCTAGAGAAGTCTTGGCTTCCGCTCCAGATGTGCTGCCTGTGAACATAACAGGATATCAGAAAAGCCCAAAGCTGTGACGAAGAATGCAGCGCACTGATTTTGTTCTGTCAGCACGGCTGGCCAAACAAGCCAAAGACGCCTCCTCACGTATCAAAGAATGTATCAGTGAAGGATGAGCTTTCCGTTTGTGATGGCCTTCTTCTCAAGGGCACTCGCCTCATTATCCCTTCGTCACTGAGGCCAGCAGTCTTGACGCTTCTGCACGAAGGACATCAAGGCATAAGTCGCACAAAGTCCCTCGCTCGTGAATCTGTATGGTGGCCAGGCATTGCCGCTGAGATCACCTCACTCGTCGGCAGTTGTGAAAAATGTGACCTTACGCGAGTGAATCCAGCAGAACCGCTACTCCCTACCAGCCTCTCTGGCCGTCCCTGGGAGCACCTGGGCCTGAACTTGTTTCACCTTAACGGTCAAACCTTCTTAATGGCAGTACACTATTATTCCCGGTACCCGGAAGGGGTGACACTAAAAATCACAACAGCTCAAGTGGTCATTGATGTGCTGAAGGGCCTGTTTGCGCGACACGGTATACCGCAATAAGTAAGGTCGGACAATGGCCCACCGTTCTCTTCACGCGAATTCGCCGCTTTTGCTGACTCCTACGATTTCGACCCCATCAGCAGTAGCCCCTATTATTCTCAGTCTAATGGGGAGGCGGAAAGGATGATCTGCACTGTGAAAGACCTCCTTCGTAAGGCTATAGATCCTCACATGGCCCTCCTCAGCTATAGGGACACGCCCGGGTGAGTGGCTTTAGTCCTGCTCAACTTATCAAGGGAAGAAGATTAAGAACTCGAGTCCCGAAGACGGATGAGCAGCTTCGTCCACACTGGCCAGTAAGGGAGGAGGCAGCAGTCAGAGATGAACGTTACACGAAAAAGACTGCTCAAGACTTCAACCGACGTCATCGCGCGAGAGATCTGCCGTCACTGCAAGCGGGCGAAGAGGTCTGGATTCGGCAGATCAGGTTCGCGCCATAGTTCTGAGCCGCGCTCAGCGTCCAAGATCATTTGTAGTTGAAACAGATCATGGAACAGTACTGTAGCGAAATCGCAGACATCTCGTTCCCTTCGTGCTAATGTCATCTAGGAGCAGGTGCTGCTCCTTGATGACATCATCAAGGAGCAGCGAGGTTGAGTCAATGGGGTCCATTGACTCAACCTCGCTGCCCAATACAAGTTGAAGCTACACCTGAGCGACCCCCTCTGATGGCAGCACCTGCTCCTTCACGCGATGCTGGTGATGTGCGCACCCGTAGCGGCCGTCGTGCCTGGCCGCTTGAACTTGTGACTTGCGGCGGGAGATGCAGTGGTCGCCACATATCAGCTGACTAGTGGTGACCTCTGGGCATGAGCAAGGTGGCGCGTGCTAAACAAAACAGCGTTTGGTTCTGAAGGAGTGTGGTCGTCGGCTCGCATGCTCCTCTCCGTTGTGGCCTGCCAGCACGGCCTGACAGGAACGCCACGTGATAGGCCCCTCGCGAGATCCTTTATAAATTTTAACTATTGGTAATTTAATGTTGTTTACCTCATTTTTTTTTCAAGTTGGTTCAGCATTAGAGGAGACAAGAAATTGAACTGTCACGACGCCATGCTATCGCGAGGTTAGCTTCACTGCCCACTTACTTTCCCTCCATTTGTCATACCACAGTCGAGGGTCTGCATAATGTTTAAGTCATGAGTTCGCCTTTTTACAGCGAAGCTGTGTAAGGCTAGGAGGGTTCTATGCATGTTTTGTGTCCGTCAAGAGATCTGCGTGTGCAAAACCTCGGCTCCCGAATTTGATGCAATATCGCTTCATTCTATGCAAAAACTTATACGTCTTATCCCTTGGAAATTCATTTTCAGTAGATTAGTTATCAATAAGCACCATTTTGAAGATCAGTAGACTCTTAGGTATATAAGGGTTTCTCAAAGATTTGCCGCTGTGCGACACCCATCAGCCATGTGTACGCTCGCAACACCCTCCCTTTGTCGTCGTTCCAAGCGCTTGCATACCTAGTTTTCTTCCTCTTACCTGGCGTATCGGTCCCATCGTACGTGTGTAGATTCCTCAGGCTCCCCGAGGTGGCGGCAGCCTCCCACGCGAATGTATGCCGCCGATAAAGACCGCCGATGAAAATAAAATTGTGTGTGCGTGTGTCTTTCTTCGGGATGACTGCTCTAGAGCAAGAACTCATACCTTTGATCTACTTTGTGTCACCTTGTGTCGTGTGCTAAACTGATTCGCTGGTAATCCACCTTCACAGCAGCGGCATTTTTTTCTTCTGCTTTTCTTGCTGTGTGGTGAACTCCCTGTGGTTCGTTTTGTGTGCTCTGCATTAGATGACTTACCAAAGTTGCGTGCCATAATTGGGGACGTTGTAGACTGTCTCCCGCCGAGCCATTTAAACGTGTGCCTCTGCACGAAGTCGGCCTCCCTTAGGAGGAAGTACGTGCACGTGCTTTTCTTTATAATTTAGGCAGCATTCGCACAGCGCAGTGGTTTGACATTTAGGAGAGACAATGTCAGCGTACCTCTGCGTCCGGAGCGTTTGTCTTTTTCTAATGCTCAAACTTTGTGAGGGCCCCTGAGGGTCAATAGAGTTTTAGAGTAGGGGCCGCAAGCCGCAGCCAAGCATTGGAGGACGCAAACTCCACTGTGGGCACTTCGTGTTCTTTTGTGCTCGCTTTGGGTTCTTTTGTACGCCCGGATGTTTGCCTCCCCAACGCTTGGCTGCGGCTTGCGTCCCCTATTATAAAACTCTCCATTGGATCAGCCTACCTGTCTATTGTTTAGTGGGGTGTTCGTTAAACTTCCAGTTCCCGGTGTTTTCATTGCAGCCTGACTCGCCACACCCTCCTCCTGGGAACGTGCTGACCACGCCCGAGTCGCCCCCCATGAGCCACTCCATGGTGCTTCGCGAAGCCCAGCGCATTGTGCAGTATCTAGAGGAAATTTCCACAACACCACTGGTCGACACACGCCAGCCCACGCTGGTCGACTTCACCCTGGACAGCCCCGAGCTGGAGGCCGCCAGCGCGCCTTGCCGCAAACTCTTTGAGTCTCCAGAAAGGGAGGCTCCCAAGGATGCCGACAATTCGTGAGTGACTCTTATTCCTCTCGTTGCACTCTTGTCGTGGAAAGGCAGTTACGGCACACCGAACAGAAGTGAGATCAGACTGACAGAATATTCTTACAAAATTATATTTGAGTTGGTGTCGTGGAGATGTGTTGATTCTGAGTAGGCCAAAGTTCCATTTTATAAATTTATTGCTGAAGCCGCAGTGCTTTGACGGTGTGACGTCGCGAATTTAAAGTTGTTTTTGTACTTGGTTCATTGTGGCTCAATAAATTCTAGACACTTTCCATGTTTTGCCTGGGGCTCTTTTAGAATACAATGTAATCTCCTTGCATTGATAAAACAATTAACTAGGCATGAGCAGACGCCATCAAAGTCGGCCATTGCTGTGAACTGGGGACCTCCTTCTGTATATGCACGACTATGTAACCTTTTTAGTTATGTAATAAACTTGAATTGAAAAAAAAAGGAACTTCAAGGCAGTATTTCAACCAGTCTCACGCATTTGTCTTTACCATCTTACTAAGCCCCCAGTAAGAATGATTTTTCACACAAAAGTGTGTTATGGCGGGTTTCACCGAAAATCTTTCCGATGTACGTACGCTCAAATAACGCAAATGCGCGGTGTGATACTTCGCAGTTTTGTGTCTACTTGAAACTTTGGGAAGTATGCAAGAACAGGACAGGGTCGTTTCTTTGATTAAATGAATTGTTGAAGGAAAATTAAATGTGTGGAATTAAATGAAGGAAAAGAGACACCCCACATGAAAACATTTACAAGAATTCTGCGCTCTTCAGGATAAATATCATGATTACATGGAATGTTACACTGATGGTTCCAAAACAAAAGAACACGTAGGTGTGGGGGCCGTAACAAAAAATTGGGAAGCAAGTATTCGATTACCAAAACATGCCTCTGTTTTCACTGCTGAAGTTTATGCTATATGGGTTGTAGTTAAAAAGATTATCACTGACAAACACAAAAATAGTCATCTACACTGACTCCTTAAGTGCACTAAAAGCTCTTCATCTGAAATCTGAGTGTGAACCCCTGCTAGGGAATATTTTAAACATGGTGGCTCTTGACAAATACGGGAGATCGTTTTTGCTGGGTCACAAGCCACGTTGGGATACCGAGAAATGAAGCCGCTGATAGATGTGCATCAACGGCAGCGTGCAAAAGCATAACATACACAACACTCCCATATAAAGATAGTATCAGTGCGATTAGAAAGGCCTTGACATCAAAATGGCAACACGAATGGAACCACTGTACAAACAACAAAATACATCTTACTAAACCCGTCCTTGGTGAGTGGAAGTCATGTAACCACCAAGAACGGTTGATTGAAGTAGTTTTATGCCGTCTACGAATTGGACACATACACCTGACACACAATTTTTTACTTCGAAAAGAATACCCACCAACATGCCAGAAGTGCCAGGAACCGCTAACAGTTATACACATTATACTGACATGTACACACCTTGACACACACAGACGAAAACGTTTGCAGAACTTATACAAGTCACACACACCTTTACATCCTGCTTTACTTTTAGGAGACGATCCCCTAGTACCATTACCTGACGTGCTTAAATTTTTAGACACTAGCTTTTTACACAAACTATAGACCAACACAGCTTTTGCTGTTTTTAAATTTTAGTTTATAACACCTTGTGTTTGGCGCAGCATAGCCTGAGTCGCTTTTGCGCCACTAAACCCCATTAACTAACTAACTAAATGAATTTTGTTCATGGTTATGTTCAAATAACAAAGAGGCATAATCTGTTATTTCACTGATTAATTCTGTGGAAATTGACGGGTAGCTTGGACTACTTAAATGTAGTAATCATTGTAGTGATTCAAAGGGTCTTGCGTTGTTGTAATTTGTGGCTTTGTGCCTACCTAATAGTTAATGAGCAAAACGAGGACAAGGTGAGAGCAGGAGCCAACGTTTCGACAAGTAGACTTGTCTTCTTCAAGGCTACATATCAGAGCCGGAGCCAACGTTTCGACAAGTAGGCTCGTCTTCTTCAAGACTACATATGTCGCCTTGAAGAAGACAAGTCTACTTGTCGAAACGTTGGCTCCTGCTCTCACCTCGTTCTCGTTTTGTTCATCGTCTTGAATTCCCATCTCTCGCATTCCCCGTGTTTTCCCTACCTAATAGTTAGAAACGTAGGTATACAACGGTTAGAAAAGGTTGATTATTATTGAATTTATCATCGCGACGATGTTTGTTTCCTGTAATAAGGATATTTTGGTATTATTAGTTTTATCACGGAGTAATTCTTTACCAAATATGCCCGCCAGCCTGAACACTTATGATGATAGCAGAAACTGTTGTGCTTGTAAGTATCTTGAGCTTTATCTCATTCGGCGTCTACTAGCGACTTAGAAACGCAGGCATAACTACGGCGCGTGTGACACGTACCCGCGTTAAGCCGGATGATATCTGCGCTTTTGGCAGCCTGGACACCTATGATGACATTAAATAACGTGCTTGGAAGTGTCCTGCGCTCAAACTTGGTCGGCGTCTAAGGGCGACGACATTAAAGGCGCAGGTATTGTCCGTCGTCACACGCGGAGCAGTTATACGCTACGCCGGCGCAAAGTGGACTATTCTATCAGCGGCACGCAGCCAGTGTGCTTGGTGGCGTTTGGCGCACTTTTCGGGGCAGAGCTGTAATGGAATATGTCCTATCTCACGCCAGAGCCGCTAGATCAGGGTACATCACATGATATCTTGGCTGGCCGGCAGCTTGCTGGCCTTCAGTTCGAATTCACATGAGAGATAGCGTTGAGTTGGCGACATGGAGGAAGGAAAAACTGAGGAGAGGCCCTGACGTCACTTATTAACAGCGGAGCTGTTTAAGCCGGAGTTTGGCCCGTGTAGCGCAGACCAGAAACTGTGTCTGGCGATGACGTCACCGCGCGTCGCCTAGCAACCAATTGGTACAGCTGCGCCTCGCTGAGCTGCCGCTCCGCATCGCCTCGCTGAGCTGCTACCACCGCACACCCTCTCCGTCTAACCATGACGTCACTTCGCGTCGCCTAGCAACCACATGTGCCTAACTTCGCCTAGACAAGTCAACGCTTCGCCAGGCCGCGTCTTGAAACGCGTCGTACGGCCAAGCGAGAATCTGCGCGCCGGCGGTGAGCCGATGCGGAATACCGTGCTGAAGGCGCAGCCGGAAGACGTGGTCTAGTTGAAGATCCCGAGTTTCGAGAACGAGAACGCGAGAGTCTGAGTATCCAGCATCGTCGGGATAGCGACCCTGGATGTAGCTTGTTCTATCACAAACTCCGCTGTTTGCTCCAGCCTTGCACCACTACTGCAATTTTTTGAAGCCTCCGTGATGCCGGAAGTTTGCGTTACAGCGTCATCTTGTCGGGGCAGATTCTCCTCTCTTGTTTACGTTTCTCGCTTCCGGCATGCAACCACATCGGACGGCGCGCACGCGTCATAGCGATCCGATCAACGGATCAAATCGCGATGTACCATCGCGATACCGTTGCCAAACTCATGCCATGCCAGTATACTATGCTCTCGCGTCGAAAGAAGTTGAAAGCGAGCTCCGCAAATTAGACTATCAGGCCAGTTCCCGCTACTTTTGCCGGCTTTTGTGAAAATAAATCCGAGTGTGATATGACGATTTATTAGACGTCGCACGCAATCGAGGCAGTCCACGAACGCTGATGGTGCGCACAGCGACAGACGCAAGGGCACTTCTTCCTCTTCTTCACTACAATGGCCCCCGGGAGAGAAGATGAGCCATCCTGGCGACCTACGGCGTAGGTAGGATCAGGGGGTCATAGTATGGCTTAAGTCGGCTGACATGAACCGTGTCACGTCCGCGATGTCTGAGGTCGTGTGATGGCGTCACAGGCTCGACAACGTAGTTGACAGCCGAGGTACGGTCGATGACGCGGTAGGGACCATCATAGCGTGGAAGAAGTTTGGTTGAAAGGCCAGGGCTGTGAGGTGGGATCCACAACCAAACAAGGGAACCAGGCGGAAAATGTGGTGTAGGCACGTCACTGTCATGCCGCAGCTTTTGGCGACCTTGGGCGGCGGTCGTAAGGGTACGGGCGAGCTGCCTACAGTCCTCTGCGTATTTGGCGGCTTCAGACACTGGCGTGCATTCAGAAGCGTCGGGTCGGTATGGGAGCAGGGTGTCCATTGTACACGAGGGCTCGCGACCATATAACAGAAAGAATGGCGAAAAGCCAGTGGTAGCTTGTGTGGCGGTATTATAGGCATACGTGACGAATGGCAAAACAGTGTCCCAGTTACTGTGGTCTGAGGCAACGTACATAGTCAACATGTCACCGAGTGTGCGGTTGAACCTCTCTGTCAAGCCGTTCGTTTGCGGGTGGTAGGCGGTAGACTTGCGGTGAACGATGCTGCATGCAGCGAGAAGGGCTTGTATTACTTCGGACAGGAACACACGCCCCCGGTCGCTGAGCAGTTCGCGTGGTGCTCCATGTCGAAGAACGAAGTTCCGCAAGATGAAGAAGGCAACGTCACGCGCAGAAGCCGCCGGAAGTGCGGCAGTCTCGGCGTAGCGCGTCAAGTGGTCGACGCCTACAATTATCCATCGGTTACCCGAGGAACTGTAGGGAAGTGGCCCGTATAGGTCTATGCCGACGCGATCAAATGGCCGGGCCGGGCAGGGGAGCGGCTGTAACTCGCCAGGAGGGCGCTGTTGAATTTTACGCCTTTGGCACGCCGTGCAAGCGCGTACGTACTGGCGCACGAAGTGATACATGCCCTGCCAGTAGAAACGCTGCCTCAGCCGAGTGTACGTTTTCAAAACGCCGGCGTGACCATTATGAGGAGCGGCATGGAAATAAGCGCATATGTCAGTACGCATGTGTCGTGGTATCACAAGCAGCCATTTGCGACCATCAGGCAAATAATTTCTGCGGTAAAGGACGTTGTCGTGGACAGCAAAGTGAGCGGCTTGGCGACGAAGTGTTCGAGAAGAGGGTGTGACGGATGGATCGTGGAGGAAATTCAGCATAGTTGAAAGCAGGGGATCCTTACGCTGCTCGGCCGGCATATCAGCGACGTTGATCGTCGACATGTATGCGAAGGGTGTTGACACTGAAGCCACATCGGAAGGTAGCGGTGATCGGGAAAGCGCATCGGCGTCGGAGTGCTTTCTGCCCGATCGGTAGACAACGCGGATGTTATATTCTTGTAAGCGAAGTGCCCAGCGGCCGAGGCGACCTGACGGATCTTTCAACGAGGACAGCCAGCAAAGGGCGTGGTGGTCGGTAACAATGTCAAAAGGGCGACCATATAGGTATGGACGAAATTTGACTAGAGCCCAAATAATGGCCAAGCACTCTTTCTCTGTGACAGAGTAGTTGGCTTCTGCCTTCTTTAAAGTGCGACTCGCATATGCGACGACGTACTCGTCGTAGCCGTCTTTCCGTTGCGCTAGGACTGCACCAAGTCCGATGCCACTGGCGTCCGTGTGTAGCTCTGTGGGCGCTGTCGGATCGTAGTGTCGAAGAATCGGCGGCGAAGTAAGTAGACGACGTAGTTGCTTGAAGGCGTCGTCACACGAAGTTGACCACGCGGAGATGCCGCTGCTAGCCGTAAGCAAATTGGTCAGTGGTGCGATAATAGTGGCAAAATTGCGCACAAAACGCCGAAAGTAAGAGCAGAGCCCTATAAAGCTGCGGAGTGCCTTAAGAGTAGTGGGCATCGGAAACTCTGCGACCGCGCGAAGCTTGGCTGGGTCAGGAAGTACACCATCCTTCGAAACAACGTGTCCCAATATTGTTAACTTGCGGGCAGCAAAACGGCACTTTTTGATGTTAAATTGGAGGCCGGCAGAGGTGAGACAGGTCAGGATCTCACGCAAGCGAACGAGGTGCGTCGGGAAATCGGGCGAAAACACGACAATATCATCAAGATAGCATAGACATGTTTTCCACTTGTAGTTACGAAGGATAGTGTCCATCATACGCTCGAAAGTAGCGGGCGCGTTGCAGAGCCCGAATGGCATTACGGTAAATTCATACAAGCCGTCGGGCGTGACGAAAGCGGTCTTCTCGCAGTCGTCTTCAGCCATCGGCACTTGCCAATAGCCGGAGCGAAGGTCCAAAGATGAGAAGTACTCCGCGCCTTGTAGGGAGTCGAGGGCGTCATCTATCCGAGGCAGCGGATAGACATCTTTACGAGTTATCTTATTGAGCCGACGGTAATCCACACAGAAGCGTATTGAGCCGTCCTTCTTGCGTACTAATACTACAGGAGACGCCCAAGGACTCTGGGAAGGCCGAATGACGCCACGATGCAGCATATCGTCGACTTGCTCGGTAATTATTTGTCGCTCGGCTGCCGACACGCGGTATGGTCGCTGGCGTAATGGTGGATGGGAACCAGTGTGGATGCTGTGAGTGACGGTCGCCGTACGTCCCAGGGATGGTTGGTCGCAATCAGACGACGAGCGAAAATTCTGAAGAAGCGCGAGGACTTGCTGGCGGTACGCAGGTGGCAGATCGGCGTCCAAGGCTGATTCAAGAACATCTGATGACGACGACGACAATGATGATGATGATGAGGCGCACAGCAATGGAGAAGTGAGGGCGTCGAGCTCATAACAGGCCATGTCGTCGGAAGTATCGAGAATGTGAAGCGGGTCAAGGGGCTGAACACGACCAAGGGATTCTCCACGCAGTAAGGTCACAGGGGATTGAAGCGGGTTACACACAAGCATAGTGGATAATCCAGATACAGTGTTGAGGACGGCAAATGGTAGAGGTAGAGCCTTGCGACATAGAAAAATAGGCGATGGTGTAAAAAGCACCGTAGCGTCTGGCGCGGCGGAGCAAGATACGGGCACAAGAACCGACATTTCGGGTGGTATGTTTGTATCGGAGACAACCGTGAGCTTGGCGGCTTTACTTTCAGAAGGGTCAGGCAGCGAGGCTTCGGAAAGCGGGAAAAGCGCCACTTCGGCCCGAGCACAGTCGATGATGGCACGATGGTGAGACAAGAAGTCCCAGCCAAGAATGATGTCATGTGAACATGAAGGAAGCACGAAAAATTCAACAACATAAACAACATCGGCAATGAGCACTCTTGCGGTACATTGAGCGAGCGGCGCTATATGCTGCGCACTCGCGGTACGCAGTAGCAAACCAGACAACGGCGTGGTGACCTTGCGGAGCTTACGACAAAGCTTTTCGTCCATAACAGAAACCGCAGCCCCAGTATCAATAAGCGCAATTGTGGCGGTTCCTTCAACCAAAACGTCCAGTAAATTGCGTGGCGACTGTGCAGGCCTTGTAGAAGTCGCGAAGCTGGCAGTTCGTGCCTGCAGAACTGCAGCAACTAGTTTCCCTCGCTAGGTGACTGGCGACGACGTAAGGGGGAAAGCGAGCGACGACGTGGTGACGGAGAACGATGGTTGCCGAAAGGGCGTCGAGAAGACGGCGGATACTCTGGGTCGGGATGCATGGAATGGCCGGTAGCATCGTGGGAATATCCATACCCAGGCGTTGAGACAGCAGGGTTAGTAGGTGGCATGCGACGATGGCAGAAGCGCGCGACATGGCCGGCGAAACCGCAAGCAAAACATATGGGTCGGTTGTCGCGTGTGCGCCAAGGGTTCTGAACTTGGCTTCGAGGCGGAATAGGAGGCGACACGGGAGTTGGCACTGCTTGAGGTCGCACTGTCGCAGGAAATGCGAATGTCGGCGGCGCAGGTCGCGCTGCGACTGCGGCATAGGTCAGAGGTGCCGCCACGGGAGGACATGGTTGAGCCAAAGGTAGCGAGTCGGCAAGTTCCTCGCGAATGGCTCTCCTAATGGGAGCGGCCAGAGATGTGTCAGGCTGTAGGGGTCGATCGCTGAGAGGCAGCATAGACAGTTGGCGCGCCACCTCCTCACGAATAAAATCCTTAATCTGAACTGAGAGTGAGGATTCTGGCGAGGAGTTGGAGGGAAGCGTGAGGCCCGAGAGAGAGTGGCCGGGTGCAACAGCGCTGCGCGCAAGGACCCTCTGGCGACGCAGCTCATCGAAGCTCTGGCAAAGAGTGACGACAGCTGCGACAGATGAAGGGTTTCGCGCGAGAAGCATTTGAAATGCGTCGTCCTCGATGCCCTTGAGGATGTGCTTCACCTTGTCCTCTTCACTCATGGTAGAATCGACGCGGGCACAAATATCGACGACATCCTCTATGTAGCTGGTGTAGGTCTCGCCGGGTTGTTGAGCGCGCTGGCGTAGACGCTGTTCAGCACGGAGCTTTCGTAAGGCTGGGCGGCCGAAGACTTCCGTGAATGCTGCCTTGAAAGCGGACCAGGTTTGGAGGTCCCGCTCATGATTGCGGAACCAGAGGTTCGCAACGTCAGCAAGATAGAAAATGACGGAACGTAACTTCGTCGGGTCATCCCACTTGTTGTTCTCACTGACGCGCTCATAGGTAGAGAGCCAATCTTCCACGTCTGTCTCACCGGCTCCGCTGAAGACGGGGGGGTCCCGCTGCCGCTGGACGGCGCCGCAAATGATGGGCGCGGCGGAAGCGGCAGGCGGATTGTCGGTAGGCTCGAGCATGGTAGCGGCTGAAGCAGTCGGCAACGTTCGGCTGCGAAGTTCCAGGGTGAGGTCGGGGATTGCAGCACCTTCCACCAAATGTGATATGACGATTTATTAGACGTCGCACGCAATCGAGGCAGTCCACGAACGCTGATGGTGCGCACAGCGACAGACGCAAGGGCACTTCTTCCTCTTCTTCACTACACGAGCATTAATTCTTACCGTACTGCAAGAATACACAGGCGATGACCCGCATCACACTTTACGTACATCACGACACATCGACCTGTGGCTAGCCTTTCTGCAGTTTTCGAGAACAAACACGTATGCCAGTCATGGCTTGAGGCATCGTTTTATTGAACAAGTTTCGGGTGGTGCACCGCGGCATTGTGACGAGCCACAGCGCGTTGACGAGGAGGTTAGCTGTAGAGAACACATTTAGATACCGGACTGCGGCTGCAGGGGAGTATTCTTCTCACTGCAAGTGAAACTTCACGAAAATATTAGTTCTGTTGCATACGCCGCGCGGTGCTGAACAGTCCACGCGTATGCGTGTGGCTAGCGCTTTGACCGGGCTTGCTACGTGCGATCACCGCCGTATGATGTGCGCGCAGGCGTACGTTCTTCTGTCAATCTTATTTTTTTAATCTTGAACCGCATCCGTCAACCGTCACTTGAAACTGTGGGTAACAGCGCAAACAGACGATCACAAGATGGGAGACACGGACACACAGGCGCTGTGTGTCCGTGTCTCCCTTGTGGTCGTCTGTTTGCGCTGTTACCCAAAGTTTCAAGATGTACCAACTCGCCCAAAAAGGCGTATTGATCAACCGTCACTTCCCTGCGCCCCTTGGGCGCTGTTGTGCCATAGCACCTGCCATCATCGCCACCCGTCCCTCTGGGTCCTGCCGACTAGTCGCCAACGGGAGGCGGCGACACAATACGGCGCGGGGGGACCTCGGCAACTGCCCCGTCTGTGTCCTGCCGACGTGCAAGCAGCCCCGGCCATCATCGCCACCCGTCCCTCGGGGTCCTGTCGACGAGTCGCCAGGGGGACGCGACGACACAATGCGACGCGAGTGACGTCAGCAACCGTCCCCTCTTCCTCCTGTCGACGAGGAGCCGCCGCCAAGGGGATTTAAGGAGGAACCGGCCTATTGTTAAGCCAGAGAGTCGCCACCGGCCGCCCCGTCGGTCTGGTGCGCTCTTACCAGCTCTCACTGCTTTGACCAGCTATCCCCAGCTAATGGCAGCTATTACCAGCTATTACCTGCTATTCCTGCTATATCTGTACATATTTGTACATATTGTATAAAGTTTTCGTCTCCTCTTCGCCTGCTTCAAGACTCAGTCTCTCGTCCCCCGACCCCGAGTCACAATAGTGGATGGCAGCTATGGGATTGGCGAACCAGTATCTGAACAGCGGATGGCAAGCTGCGAGATACGAGGACCGAAGACGCCTGCTACACCGTTCGATGGCAGCTACCAGATCGACCGGCGTCAACCACTTTGGCTGGGTGAGTGCCCGATGTTTGCTTTTCATGTCGCCAGACCTCTCTAGCACAGGCAGATGTTAGTAGAGTGTTTTGTTTTGGTAGACTATGATTTATTAACTTGCCTTCTTTAAATAGTGGATTTAGTTTGAAGTAGGGTAAATTTTGTGGGCAAGCAACACGAGGAACGAGATCGCGATGGAGGAATTCCAAGTTCAGGACCTCATTCAAATTTGCGAGGAGTTGGGCATTTCCGCCGGCTCCGAAAAAGCAAGGAAAGCGATTCTCGACGTGATGCGAGCAGAGGACGTGACGACCGAGGAAGCCGAAGAGGCTTGGGAAATGATTGTGGGGCGAAAGCTCGAGGCAAAAGAACGCGAGAGACGTGAGAGGCGCGAGCTGGAAGCGAAAGAGCACGTAAGTCCCGAGGAAAAGGCAAGGCGAGAGAGCCGCCGACAGAATCAAACATGGATATGGCGCACAGCACGATATCATCTCCACACCTTCAGGGCGGGCGAGAATATGATTAAATTTCTTGCTGATTTTGAAAAAGTGTGCGAAGGAGAAGGTGTCAACCGGGACCTCTGGTCCGAGCGGTTGATCCTGCTGCTCCCTTGTAGTCTCGCGTGCGTTTTGGAAAGCCTGCTTGATGAGGAGAAGCGGGACTACGATGAAGCTAAGAAGGCTTTGTTGAGTCATTTTGATGCTGTAAGTCAGGCCGACTGCCAGGACCAATTTGATAGCCACAATGCCGAGCCTGTCGAGGAGAGACCGCGTATTGAGAAGGCTACTAGCTCAGTACGCCAGGGAAATGCTATGGTGCCATTGTTGCACACGCTTATCGACCAGCGGGAACACATTGTTGTGCCGCCGTCTAAAGAAGCCGCTTTGGAAATTGTGGCCGACGACGAAGGTCAGAAAGAAATTCTGCGCCCTTTTGATGACAGCGATACACTCAGGCTAGTCAAGGAGAGACCGCAGGGCAAGCCGGCCAGCTCAGATGGCGTCGGATGCAGTTGTGTTCTGTTAGAAGTACAGACATATAGCGACGACTACGAGGCTAGCTTGGTTTTGCCGCCCGGAGCTATGTCGTTGCGACGAGAAGGCAGGGCACCTGCGAGTACGAGTGCCGAGACCGCGAGCTTTGTGAGCCGCGCCGAGGGCAAACGACGAAGGCGCAAGCCGAGAAAGTCGGACTCGGGCGGCGATACGGGCCAGGTGAAGCGCTCCAACAGCCAAGCCGTTAGGAAAAAGCGGAGTAGGGTGAACCCGAAGCTTAGGCGGCTGCTGAAATCTAGAATAGGCGTGAGGCGCGTCGCAAGAGAAAGGTTTGCACATGAACTCAGACGTCGCAAATGCCGCCAGTTCTTAGTGGTGTCAAGGCATTGTAAGCAGAACAACGTAGCGAAGCGTCGGGTATGCTCGATAGTCTGCTGCAATGGTCTCTCCCTTTCTGGGGGAAAGAAAGGCGACTGCCCAGCGGTCAAGGGGACAGCGCGCACGCGGGTCCGTGAATGCGCCGCTCTCCCAGTATTTGTTGGCCGCGGGTCGAAAGTCGCCGGTGCTTGCAGCTCTTGTTTCTTCTTGTGTCGCGACTGGACTACGCGTAGACCTGAGGATGGGAGACCCTCTCGAGCGCGTCTGAAACGACGTGTTTGCGCACACCTAGCGATTAAGAGCATACCACCTTGAAAGCCGATTTTATTATGTCTTTTTAGTAATAATTTTGTTTTGTTTGTTTCGTTGCGTTAAAGTTCAGTCGCGTGTTGAGCCTATGAAAGGTTGGATGTGCAGAGAAGAGCGCATCTTTTATGCTCTGGTCCCTTTTATTCGCGAGACACCGACATTTCTTAGTTGGTTAATCATTTTACTGAGACCTGATTGCTGAACGCTCAAGTAGAGAAAGCGTCAGTGTTTTCACGTTTGTTGTTTTTACATATATCTAGGCTAGGAAAAGCCTAAATGCTTAATTTCGATTGTTACTTGTTTTTGTATTGTACGCGTTAGTTGTAAGTGCCAGTATATAATTTTGATTCACCTTTGTTTTTATGTCGTTCGCGTGAGTTTATTTTTTGTTAGAACCGCTTCTGTGCTTTAAAAATGTGGTACTCGTTTCGCCGAGTGCATTTAGACAACACTAAGCGGCGGGCTCTTTCGGTTGGCATTTACAGTCAGATGTCATTCCGCGCTTTTGTGAAGTGGCGCCCAAGCGCAAACATTAGCGGCGTTCAGCCTTTGCGTCACGGCTTTCGGGGGCAAAATTAAGTCATCTTCGGCAACCTTGATCTTTGCCAACCCGCCCGCATTACAGTTGAGAATCGCTTGCGACGCAATTCTGATTTGATTAAGACTCGCGCATTGACAAAAAAAAAAAAAAAAAAGGAGGTCCGTATCTCGAATTTCTCTCTCAGATACGTGTCTCGTGTTGTTCGGGATTTTTTGTTGTTGTTGTTTTGTTTTGTTTTGTTTAGCGTAGCCAGATCTCGAAAAATGCTTTGTTCGATGATTTTGGTCTGGCGGTTTGGAGAGCATTCGGAGGGTGCTTGCTTTGGCCGGAGTGGTTTGGCGTTGTTGATTCTTGGTCGTTCCAGTGGACATTATCAGGACCGAGCAGCAGAAAAGACCACCGGCGGCAAAAGCGGCAGAGCCGATACCTCCAGACCATCCTAGACTGTCGCCCAACCGGCGCATCCATTCTTCCGAGCTGCGTCGGACAGCTCGACCTCTGGATGCATTGTCTGGCGGCGGGGGTGCTGTTGTGCCATAGCACCTGCCATCATCGCCACCCGTCCCTCTGGGTCCTGCCGACTAGTCGCCAACGGGAGGCGGCGACACAATACGGCGCGGGGGGACCTCGGCAACTGCCCCGTCTGTGTCCTGCCGACGTGCAAGCAGCCCCGGCCATCATCGCCACCCGTCCCTCGGGGTCCTGTCGACGAGTCGCCAGGGGGACGCGACGACACAATGCGACGCGAGTGACGTCAGCAACCGTCCCCTCTTCCTCCTGTCGACGAGGAGCCGCCGCCAAGGGGATTTAAGGAGGAACCGGCCTATTGTTAAGCCAGAGAGTCGCCACCGGCCGCCCCGTCGGTCTGGTGCGCTCTTACCAGCTCTCACTGCTTTGACCAGCTATCCCCAGCTAATGGCAGCTATTACCAGCTATTACCTGCTATTCCTGCTATATCTGTACATATTTGTACATATTGTATAAAGTTTTCGTCTCCTCTTCGCCTGCTTCAAGACTCAGTCTCTCGTCCCCCGACCCCGAGTCACAATAGCGCCCAGATAACATGTCTGCAGCAAGAAGAGCTCACCCCTTTATTACTCAAAGCAACAGCTTCTTTATCATCATTCGGCATGGTTCTGTTGCATGCCACAAAATATCGTCCACTGTCAAAACCAGGAGCAATGCACTGTCCCTGACCAGCAATGCGTCTATCGTACATTCCGAAGCGTGGTTGTTTCAGTCTATGATGGCACATTAACATGAATCCGCCGAAGACGGCAACAATACTCCCAGATCGTCCTTCGTCCGTGGCGCAGTATATGGTGAACAGCGTGGAATGCTGCACTCGTTTCACGCTTCTCACTTCTTCTAGTCCCAGCTAGCTACAGCACCACTCGGGAGAGCACGGTCTAGCCTCACACGGCGGCAGAAAACGCAAACCTGCGCATACGGCGTCGTTACCACGGTACGAGATCTACGGAGCAGCACGCAGATGAGCGTGAAACAACATAGCAAATTCGGCATTGTGGCCCGACAACATGACCGCTTCAGCAAAAGATACCACGTGACTTCATCCACACTTTTATCCTAGCGCGCGGACTGGGTAGGGCCTCACCTCAGTTTTTTTCCTTGCTCCATGGTTGGCGCCTTTGCTAAAAAAAAAAAAAGCACTCGCTCGCATCGCAATTGGTGCGCATGCGCTACGGCAACGGCTGATCACCTGGCGGCTGCGGGCCTCGAGCAACACGCCTAAACATACAAGGTACAGATTTGTAGCAATCCTGGCATCACGGGCGAGACGTATTGCACTTTGCCGGCTGCTGACGTGCACACCCAGAACGCCAGTCTATATCTGCGCCTCGTCCGCGCATGTCTCGTCTACTGCAGCACTAGCTACGTCTTGCGGTTCTTCCGTAACAATGCAGAACCACCACTACAATCAAGTACACCAGTGCACCCCTGACTGCGCAAACTACGGTTCATAGCATGGGACCATCTAGAAGATTAGCTGTTAAAACTCGGTGAAGCCAAGTTTCTTCACCGCAGGTCTACGCGGTGTCTAACCGTCTCTCGAGGTAAAAGTTTTTTTCCGACAGCTGAGGTTATGCCCGAACAGGATCCTGTTTGCCAGAGTAGCGACTTTGTACTTGTTAGTGCCCGGGGTGTTGTCCGTGAATTCGAGGCTGACAAGTGACAAATAAGGTTGCTACATTCACATTGTAATAGCTTTCTTGAAGTCGAAGCAGGCGAAGTGACGCAGCTACTGTCAAGCACACATCATTTACTGGTTCGTTTGCTCCTTTTGTTTTGTTTATACTAAATGCGATGTACGGCATGCACGATGTGTTATAGTAGTCGGTGTATGCGCCTGTACATATCTCCCTTGCACGTGTGCCTACGGTTGAGTGAATGTTCTCGTGAATCGCGGCAACCGTCACCGTTTGTTGGCGTCACTGCAGATCATGCCTTTTTACAGCATCTGCTCACTTTTCAACATCGGTTTGGGCGTGCGCACGAAGCGGCCAGAGCTCTTAACGACGCAGTTTCGCCACTCTCTCCGACGCCTGGTGGCAGTCTCCGGGGTGCTGTTTACGCAGCGCAGCAGCACTGATCTCGCGTGCTGGCTCTCGCTGTCACGGCTTCACCTTTCGAACGAAATTGTAATCAATGGAAGAGAGTACAACTGTGGACTTGTATTTGTGAATATCTGCAACGAAGCTGCCACTGCTTAATGAACTAATAAGGTAATGAACTAGCAGAAGTTAAATTGTTTTTCCTAATTGTGCCTTCAGAAGGCTGAGTCTGCAAGGTGACCTTTCTTCGGATGACCTTGTGCTGACAAACATAAAATCTGAGCAACTGCCACCATTTCGTGAATAATAAAGACAATCTTGTTGGAATCAGCTAGCGCAAGACAGGGGTATCTTGAGGTCGCAGCAAGAGGCCTTCGTCCTACATTGGACATAAAAATAGGATGATGATGATTACGGTGTTGTTGATACAGTGCCCACATTAGGAAGTGACCACTGCATTTGGTGCCACAACCTTCAACCGCTTTTCTTCTTCCAACAGTACAGGGCACTCAGCTTCTGTCGCTACTTTTTCTTCTTGTCGCATCGAAGTGTTCGGCTGCAAATCTGTGGGCACCTCAAGAGGTACTGGCGTTTAAAACCCTGTGTCAGCACCAACAGATGGCAATCAAGTGTATGGTGCCCCGTATCGACCTTTTCAACGTCGCTATTGGAAATGACCAATGAAACTTCAGCGTACTAGAAGTTACAGGTTGAGTGATATTGTTAACCCACATTCGGAAGAAATCGGAAGCAATATGCGCTTTGGCTTGTTTGGGCAGTAACTAGCGTATGTAATGCATCCTGTACAATAGGTTGGGGGCCAGAGACCACACTTTCTTCTGTTTTGACTTGTTGCCCCGATGATCTCATTTTGTTCTCGCAACGATGCCCGGATGTTCTCGTTTGAGTGCCCGGATAACGGCTCTGGCTTTTGGCTCAAGGTCGCTCGAAGGTCGCCGAAAACAGGAGCTTTCTTAATCATTTTTAAAATCATGTCATGCTTTAAAAAATATGCGTACGCTTTTTCAGCAATACGTGCTCAACACTAAGAACACTTGCACCGTAGTTCACCCTCAGCTACTTATGCATTCGGTGGAACTTGCACATACTTTTCTTGTCTGATGTGAAACAGTAGTGTGCACTGCATTTCCTCTACATTACCAATGTGATACTACCACAGCTACCTTAAAACAGTGATACTACTGCAGCCTTGGATATTGGTTTGGTCTCCACGAGAGAAAATGTTTTCGTCTCAATAGGCAACACTCATCCTCAAGTGTTAAAAAATCCTCTATTAAAGTCGTAAAGCTAGGCAAGCTGCTGCAGATGCTTCTGCTGAAATCAACGCACCCTTGCCTGAGTGAAAAGTTCAAAGGCAAGTATAGTACAATGCGTATGAATTGTGGGAAACTTAATGAATAAAAGCAACCCAGAAGAAACTCGTAGGTAGTCGCACGCTATGTTAGCACACAAAAACAATGTGGACTTCCGGGCACGTACCAAAATTCGAGGTCTGGGTACATCAGCGTAGTGGTTATTGTTAAAATATATCAGCTAAAACTGCTCTGTCTTCCCTGCTTCTCTCATATCTGATACATGCAGCCAAATTGGCCGGACTGCATTTTGCATTGTTTTGTTTGAGAAGGCACGGAAGGCCTTGCCACTATCTATAATGGACGTTTTTTTTATTTTCTAAAATGCTGAATGTGCCAAAAGTACTTAAGGCAACCAAAGAATCAAAAGAAAGTCATGCAATGGATAATTTTCGGTTATATGTTGAAGAGCCACAGTTAAATATGAATGATTTGTTACAGTGCAGGTAGGTAAGATTTGGGCACTGATCTAGAAATTTATGATTGTCGATTTACCAGCGATATATGGACAAGGCTTTGTGCGACGTTTAGTAAGTTGTTCGTTGCATCTATTAGCTTGTGCATATGCGTGAAAGAACTTGTGTAGCTGCCTTAACTCTACAAATAACGGAAAATATTCTATTGAGAAGTATTTGCACACGCGCTTTTCAAACAACCTGGTAACTCATCACATTCTGCAACACCCCCTAATGTTTGTAATTTTTAATTCTACTTATGACGAGAAGGGTGAAATGCTTTTTCCGAAATCGCAGGACTGAGAATTGGCTGGCCTTTGCTGAGGAGCAGTTGGGCGCCATTTCTTTGCTAACAAGAACACAGCAACAGTTGTCCCCGAGCGCCCCTGAATTGGAGGCGAGATTTACCGTTGACACAACAGACGCACCGAGAGACACTCCGGCCGAAGGCGGGAAAGAAGCTGGACCTGGTGCACTTCTCCCCGGAGTGTTGGCCAGTGGTGCAGGAGACGCGCCTTTAAAGCCAGGCCTTGTGACCCATGGCAAAGCACTCGAACATTTTGGTGCTTGGGAGAATGCCACAGCTGAAGTATCGGCAGTCGGTGCACTACAAATGTCGTCTTCCTCCGCCACAGGTCCCCTCCAGGTGCCATACCAGGGGGCCGACAGCCCTGGCCACCACATCGGTAATGCTCGCCCAGACACCATCCTCTACACTGAGCAGCTGCCGGTTCTTTTTTTGTCCTTCCTTTGCCGTGACGCATTTTGTTGGGGGTGCCCTGAATGCTCACCCTATGGCTACAGAACAGGGTCATTACATATATAGAGCGGAAGCAATATCCACGGAATATGTTACTTGAACTACTACCAAAACAGGTGTTAGAAGCATGAAAATATAGCACAGAAATGAAGGAGTACAGTGCATCTAGTAGCACAAAATTAGTAGTAAATTGCAATAATCGATACTACCATACAATACCGCAATCAATTATTTCAAAGAAATATGAAAGTAGGAATTTATAAACTCCAAATAAACCTTCAATGAAAATAATTGTTTCGAAATAAGGATTTGTTAGTTAATTGAACGTGATTTCATTGCATTCAGTGCACTCATTTAAATCAAATATGGAGTTGTTGCTCTCCTGTGTAACCATAGTTCACTTTGCTAAATTCTAGATGGACTGGTGAAGTTACGAGAAAGTACAGTTTTTCCGCGAAATTTCATGCTTCGACAATATTTCTGTTTGCGCTATTGCGCGACGGCATGTACGTCGACTCCCAAGACCCTTTTTGTCTTGAAAAATACCAGCAAGTCGGCTTCGTCACATGGAAGAGTTTTTTCCACAGCTGGCCACTGTGTATGTACTGAGGCTGAAATGTTTAATGCAGCGCTTGCTGTGGCCTAATGTCATCTCCGCAGAGCTTGCGAGGTAGCTGCTTGGTGAAGCACCTACTAAACGCTATGTGCTAAAAACCATGCAGTAAGACTAGCATAAACATTGTTCGCTCGCAGTGAGACCATGAAACATAATTTGTTAGCAGATTGTGCGATGCAAAAGAAAAACAAAATTGGGGCTAACGAAGCGGGGATGCGTCCTCAGCTCTTCGAACATTGTTCAATGCCTGCTTGCACATCTGCTTTGTTGTCTACTGACTGTATGCTTTTTCTATTATTTGGTCAGTGCTCGTTTTATTGTTAAATAACTTCACTTCAGTGCGTTCACTTCCCCCATGTGATTGAAACTTGGATGATAGCGAAGTAGATAAAGGCATTTCAGAGACGGTGGTAGGAATCGGAGAGCAAATGGGGATATACAATATTCGAGTTGCAATTGGGAGAAATAAATGAAATTGGGTAGGCAACGTAAGGTCTACAGCTCACAACCAGTCATCTATTAGGTTAACTGAATGGGTTTCAAGCACAGTCGAGAATGGCAGATGATGATATAGGTGAAGTAATGAGACAACACACTTTGCCAGGCATAACATGTGGTCAGCAGAACAGGGGAAATTACAGGTCGCTAGGAATTACAGGTCCTGCAGTGAGCATAAACTAGAATTGCTACGAACTTCAGTTGCCCTCTACTCCTCGCCCCTTGACATTACCGACTAAGATGGAAATATATTTTATGTCCTTGATTCTTTTGGCCAGAAGGTGTGACACAGTGTCATTGGATTTACACAGGCACTCCACCATTGCTGGCTCTTGACGATTCGTTTGTCATCGCCAGAGACTGCGCGCCCACTGCCGCCACCGTGGCCACCCGTGGGTTGCCTATTGCCGAGACTACCTTTACCATCCCGGCTGTCCCCTCTGTGACGACTGCAACAAGGCAGGCAAGTGCGACTGGTCCACATGCCAACTGGTTGGCTGTTTGATTGGAAATATATGGAGTAGGGCGCAAATTATTTTCTGGTTAGTGGCTATGGCATTCTGCTGCCGCGGTCACAGGTTTGATCCCCAGCTGCCTCGGCTGGAGATTGATGGGTCCATAACACTCGTGTACTTATATATATTGTTAGGGCGCATTCGGACAGGACCGTACGCGCGAGAGAGAGACGTAGAAGTGGTAGACTGTCTCCTGGAGCTGTGAACTTTGTACCAGCCTGCGCTTTTACCGCAAACGTTTCCCCATGTAAATAGTTGTATATACGTTTCTGCATCGGGCTTCCTCTTCGTCACATTTGGTGGAGGTGCTGAGTAACCACTGATAACGGAGCTTCGCTGTGGCCGCCACTTCGGTTTTTCAACGATGTGACAGGAGACGATGCCTGGTTCGGCAACGGCTTCGTCGACTGCGTTGGCTGTAGTACTCATGCATCTGCGTGATCCAGGAACCTTCTGCGGCACCGATGGCGGCGACGTTGACGATTGGCTAGAGATGTATGAGCGGGTGAGCCGCCACAACGAATGAGATCCCACAGTGATGCTGACGAACATAATTTTTTGCTTGGCGGGAACAGCGCGAGTGCGTTTTCAAAACCACGAAGAACAACTCCGTGACTGGGAGACCTGCAAGCAGAAGCTGCTAGATCTCTTTGCAAAACCATTGGGTTGGAAGGTCGTCGTGAAGAAAGAGTTAGCGTGACGTCTTTAAACGTCCACCGAAGGTTACGTCGCCTATATACAAGACGTGCTGGTACTCTGCCGCGAGGGCGACTCTGAAATAAATGGCAGAGTCTGACAAATTCGGGCATGTACTGAAAGGTGTCGCCGATTACCCCTTCAACCTGTTGATCTGTAGGAAGTGTACTTCGGTTAACGACATTATCACGGAGTGCAAGCGTTTCGAGCCGGTGGAAAGCCGTCGTATCTATCAGTCATTTGCACGGCCTCCCGATATGGCTACAACATTGTCTTGTGAAGACCGACGGGACACTCCTTGGCTGCAGCAGCAGCCTTCAGAGCATCTGACCAAGATTGTGCGCTGTCAGCTGGAAGCCTTGTGTACCGCGGCTCTGTACCCACCTGTCAACGATACATGCGCTCCTTTATATGGTTCCCCTTGTTCAGGCTATTGTGCGCAGAGAACTCGCCAATGTCGGCTTTCAATCAATTTGCACCGTGGCCAGTTCCCGTCCAACCGAACGTCCTGTGCATATCCAAAATCAATGGATCCCTCAAAGTTCCCGCAACATGGCAGAATGGCGAACGCCGGATGACCGACCTGTTCAGATGTCGCCGCGTTGGTCACGTCGCCCGATACTGTCGCAACCGCTAGGGCCTCGCTGCCGTTCTCGAATAGGCCTGGTTCAGACGGTAGTTTTCGCCATTTGCAGCCGCAAGCCAAGCCGAAACTGCACGCCACCGAAGGTACGACCACATGGCAGCGTCGTTCACTGTCACCGAGCAGTCACCATTCACGTTCGCCGCAAAATCCTCGCCCGTCGACCAGGTCACCCCAGTCCCGTCACCTGTCACCGTCGTTCCGACCTGGGCGCGTACCTCCAGAAAACTGAATGATGCAACTACAGGAGGTGACGATGTATTGCCGACGTCTCCGCCCTGCCGACCAGACGCAATATAGTCGATGTACAAGTTGTACATTGACTAACCAGCACTTGTTAAAACTGGAGCCCATATGACGGTGATGAGCAACCACCTTCGTTGTCACCTGAGAAAAGTCCTTACACCTGCCGCATCCCGTGTTATAAGGGTCGCCGATGGAGCAACGCCCATTATCCTTGGCATGTGTGCTACCCGAATAACTGTTGCTGATTTCAACGCTTCCGTTTTATTTGCTGTTCTTGAACGGTGTTCCCATGACTTCATCTTTGGCCTAGACCTTTTATCGGACCATTCAGCACTGATTGACTGCGCTGCCGGCCTCCTCCAACTCGACCTGCCTAATCACTACTGTCCTCCAAAATCAGTCGAGCCTCATTTATGTTCTCTAGAATTCGTATGGTTGCCGCCTCAAGCTGCCATGTCATGCCCTGCCATGCCATATACCTTTGACGTGCATTCCATCTGTTCCTGACGGTGACTATGTGCCGACTCCTAATGGCAATGTTGTCCTGCTACATACAGTTGCCGTTCCTCATACCTTTGGGACTATTGCCGAAAACCGCGTATTCCTGCCTGTTTTAAACTTTAGTTCATGTACGCAAGTTATCCCGGAAGGCATGTCGCAGGCACCGCTTCTCCGATAGACGATACCGCCCTTTCTTTATTGGATGTTCTGTCCTCGTCGGCAGTCGCCTGCTGTCCGACCAGTTCCGCAACGTACGATACCGACATATTTTCAAAGGTGATCGCTCATGACCTGCTTCCCGAACAGCCTGCGGATCTCTGTCGCGTCCTGGTGTCTTATCGTGACGTATTTGAGGATCGCCCCCTGGGACAGACTTCCCTTGTGACCCATAAGATTGACACCGGAGATGCAAGTCCTATCCATCAACATCCTTATAGCGTGTCTCACGGAGAACGCCACGTTATCTAAGCTGAAGTAGCCAAGATGCTATCCAAAAGTGTAATTGCGCCCTCTTCGAGTCCTCCTTGGGCATCGCCCGTTGTCTTGGTTAAAAAGAAGGATGGCAGCTGGCGGTGTTGTGTCGACTACCGTCAACTGAACAAGATCCCGAAAAAGGATGTGTACCCTCTCCCGCGGATTGATGACGCTCTCGACTGCCTTCACGGATCCAAATACTTTTCTTCAATCGACCTCTGATCCAGTTATTTGCAGATCTAGTTTGATGAAATGGGCCGTGAGAAGACCGCATTCGTTACACCAGACGGCCTTTACCATTTTAAGGTTATGCCTTTCGGACTTTGTAATGCCCTAGCAACTTTCAAAGGATTGATGGACTCTGTTCTTCGAGGCTATAAGTGGTCCACCTGCCTATGTTATTTGGATGATGTCATCGTATTTTCCCCTACGTTTGACAGCCACCTCAGTCGCTTAGCCGCTATTCTTGAAGTCTTTAGGGAGTCAGTTGTTCGCCACCTTGTCAGTGCTGCCGTTATACATCCAGATTCATAAATGCAGTCAAGAACTTTCCTGTACCCTGCTCAGCAAAAGATATGCACAGCTTCGTTTGCTTATGCTCCTATTTTCTTCGGTTTGTTGAAAATTTCGCGGATATCGCTCGGCCACTGACCGAACTTTTCAAGAAGGACACTGCGTTCTTTTGGGGTCGTGAACAAGCCGACGCCTTCGACACCCTCATCCGCCTGTTTACAACGCCTCTGATATTAGGCCTCTTTGATCCATCTGCAATAACTCAAATTCGCACAGACCGCAGTGGCCATGACACAGGTGCTGTTCTCGCCCAACAGCAAAACAGATGAGCGCGTCATTGCTTACGCCAGTCGCCTCTTGTCCCTTTCAGAGCGCAATTTTTGTGTTACCGAGCGCGAGTGTCTCACTCTGGTGTGAAACGTGGCTAAATTTCGCCCTTACTTGTTTGGCCGCCCGTTTTCTGTCATCCCGGACCACCATGCCCTGTGCTGGCTATCGTCACTGCAAGACCCGACTGGCCACCTCGGTCGCTGGGCACTCAGACTCCAGGAATATTCTGTTGTCGATAATATACAAGTCCGGCCGCTTACATCTGGACGCTGACTGCTTATCTCGTCGCCCCGTCGATCCTCCTGACACTTCCCTTCTGATCATTTCTGAGTTCCGTGACATCGTTACTGAGACGCGAAAGGACGACTCTCTACACCGAGCGCTTGACTTCTGGCCAATCATATCGCCCAATCAGAATGTTTGTTCTCCACGCTGACACTATTTACCGACGCAAAAGGAGCTCTGATAGAGCAGATTTACTGCTGGTTGTCCCTCGTCACCTCCGTTCTGATGTTCTTGCTGAGCTCCATGACGCACCCACGGCCGGACACCTTGGTACCTCCCGGCCTTACGACAGAGTGCGACGTCGCTTCTTATGGCCAGGCCTGCAACGCTCTGTGCGACGTTACATTGCGGCTTGTGACGTCTACCAGCAGTGAAAGAAGCCACTTGCGCAATCTGCTGGCCACCTTCATCCAATCGATGTTCCCAAGGAGCCTTTTTTCCGCGTTGGCATGGACTTTCTTGGCCCCTTTCCCACATCCATAAAAGCGAACAAATGGGTAACCATTGTAACAGGCTATGCGACGCGCTCTGCTATTACTCGTGCCCTGCCCACCAGCTGTGCTACAGATGTAGCACACTTTTTACTTTAGGGCGTGATTCTTCAACATGGTGCATCGAGGCAGCTGCTGACAGATCGTGGCCGCCACTTCCTGTCCCAAGTTGTCGAAAACATACTTCGTTCCTGCTCCACGGAACACAAGCTCGCAACCGCGCATCACCCACAAACGAACGGACTGACTGAACGACTACACTGCACCCTTATAGAGATGTCGTCTATGTACTTTTCAGCAGACCATCGCGACTGGGACACTTTGCCCTACGTGAGATTTGCGTACAATTCGTCACGTCAGGGTACCACCGGTTTCTCGCCTTTTTACTTCTTGTTTGGTCACCATCCCACTCTGCCTTTAACACCCTGCTACTTTCGGTGTCGCGACACACCACGGAATGCGCCCATCATGCCGTTGGTCGGGCTCGTATGGCTCACCAGATTGCTAATGATCGACTCACAGCGTCTCAGGCGTCACAAAAGGCTCGCTACGACAGTCGCCACCGGAACCTTGACTTCTCTCCCGGAAATCACTTTCTTCTGTGGACTCCAAGTCGCCACGTCGGCCTGTCCGAAAATTTACTGTAGCGCTATACTGGGCCGTACCGAGTATTGCGACGCCTAAGTTACATAAATTACGAAATCGCCCTTGTAGAAGACACGCCATCGTAATCCCAGCCACGAACTGACGTCGTCTACGTGTCCCGTTTAAAGCCGTACGGCTCATCAACTTCGCCATCACTCTAACAAGCACCGGGACGGCGCTCTAATCCCCGTGGGTTATGTTACGGTGCGTTCGGACAGGACCGTGCGCAAAAGATACAGACGAAGGAGTGGTAGATTGTCTCCTGGAGCTGTGACCTTTGTACGAGCCTGCGGTTTTGCCTCTAACTTTTCCCGTGTAAATAGTTGTATATACATTTCTGAATCCGGCTTTCTCTTTGTCACAATATATTGCTTACGCCGTGAAGCGTTTATTTAAATCTGCAGGGCAGATAAATCGGAACGGTTGGCGTGTTTCGAGCGCGGTACAAAAGCAACCAGCCGAACGTCGTCTTCCTTCTCCACCGACAGTCCCTGTGGTCATTCGCGCTCTTTCTGGCCTCTGTTAAGAGAGCTCGTGACATTTCCCCGTTGGCAGACGAAGCCCGCCGGGCAAGTCAGTCAGTCGTTCGTAGATTGCAAGGCTTCAGGCGGGCAACGTGCGTGACTTTGGTTTTGGCCGAGTGTCGTCCAGTGCTCGTGAGGCGTACAATGCGATAGTTGACCTCGCTGAGGTGTTCAAGCATAACGTAGGGCCCAACATAGCGGGCCAAGAACTCCTTGCACAAGCCACGCTGTAAAGGCGTCCAGAGCCACACAAGGTCGCCAGGATCGAAATATACATGTAGGCGACGGCCGTCGTAGCGCATCTTTGACCGGTCCTGCGAGGCCAAGGTGCGTAGCCGAGCAATGCGTCGCGCTTCTTCTGCTCGACAGAGGACCTTGGTAATAGAGTCATCGTCATGAGCGAAGTAGGGAAACATGGTGTCGAGTGTGTAACGACGCGGACGATCATAAAGGAGGAAGAACGGTGAGTAAACGGTGGTCTCGTGTCTCGCGGTGTTGAAGGCATAGGTGACAAAAGGTAGGATACTGTCCCAGTTCTTATGTGTGGAATCGACATACATCGACAGCATGTTGGCAAGCGTTCTATTGGTACGTTCGACCAGAGCATTGGTTTGTGGATGGTTTGACGTCGAGTGGCGGAAGCTAGATGAGCACAGACGAAGGGTCTCTTCGACAACGTCTGCAGTAAATTATCTCCCATGATCGCTGATTATAATGCGAGGAGGCCCATGTCAGATAATAGCGGAATATAACAAGAAAATAGAAACTTCTGTTGCTGTTGCCGATGTCAGCGCTGCCGTCTCACAAGAATGGGTGAGGTGGTCTTCACGTACAATAACCCAACGATTGCCATTGGAGGATCGCGAAAAAGGGCCCAGGAGATCTATGCCAACTTGTTCAAAAGGGGCGCTGGAAGGCGGAACTGGTTGAAGTCGACCATGCGGTGTGTTTGTAGGTCGTTTGTAACGCTGGCATTCGGTGCAACTGGCGACGTACTGCTCGGAATCGTGACGCATCTTGGGCCAGTAAATACGTTCTTGAGCACGGTAGTGTGTTCGTGTGGATCTCAGATGACCTGAAGTGGGATCGTCGTGCATGGCACATAGCACTTGAACGCGGACACTCTTGGGAACAACTAAGAGGTAGCGCGCGCCAGTGGTCGAGTAGCTCTTCTTGTACAGGACGCCGTCACGTAGGCGAAAACGGCTATCTTCTGAAGGCTCATGTGCGGCCGCGAAGAGCGGCTGCAAGTTCTTGTCCTTCTGCTGTTCGGATATGAAGGTACCCATATCAGGAAATTCCGGAGATACAAAAGCGATGTATTGGTCGAAGTTGTCAGCGTCGCATTCAGTCGTCGGCAGTGGCATCCGAGAGACAGTCAGCATCAGCATAGAATAAAGACCAACTGGCATCAGCGTGTCGTCGACCGCTCTTGTAGGAAACAACAAAATCGTACTCCTGTAGGCGGAGAGCCCAACGCGCAAGTCGACCAGAAGGGACCCCGCAGATTCACAAGCCAACGCAGTGAATGATGATCCGTGACCACTGTGAAGGGGCGCCCGTAGAGGCACTCTTGCTCGGTAACTGTATAATTGCGCTCGGAGTGACTCCAGGAGCGGCTAGCGTACGAGATCACGTGCTCACTTTCACCGATGCGCTGAACAAGCACAGCGCCGCTACCAACACCACTCGCATCGGTGTGAACCTCTGTTGGTGCTGAGGGATCGAAGTGGCGCCAAGAGAAACTTTAATTGACGAAACGATGAGTCGCACTCTGTGGTCCCCTCAAAAGGAACGCCTTTCTGGAGAAGGCACGTGAGAGGATGGGCCACGTCAGCAAATCTGCGAATTAATTAGCTAAAGTAGGAGCACAAGTCTCAAAAACTTCGCAATTGCTTGACACTGTGAGGTTCCCTAAATGCCTCTACAGCCACAGTCTTTTGTGGATCTGGTCGGATGCCTTCTTTATCGACCTGATGTCCTAGCACAATAGCTTGTCGCTCCCCAAAATGACACTTCTTAGAATTGAGGACCAGGCCAGCCTTCTCCAAGCAGTTCATCACCAACTCCAGACGCTTGTTATGCTCACTAAATGTTCGGCCGAAGATCACAACGTCGTCCAGGTAGCACATGCAAACTTCCCATTTCAAGTCACGCAGTATAGTGTCCATGAACCGTTCGAACGTTGCGTGCGTATTGCACAGCCCGAAAGGCATGACGTTAAATTCAAACAATCCGTCGGGCGTTACAAATGCAGTTTTTTCGTTATCCTCCATGTGCATACGAATCTGCCAGTAACCTGACCGCAGATCAACAGAGGAGAAGTACGAGGCCACATAAAGGCAATCGATCGCGTCGTCTATTCGCCGAAGCGGGTACACGTCTTTTTTTGGTAACGTTGTTTAGGCGTCGGTAATAAACACAGAATCGCCACGTACCATCTTTCTTTTTCACCAATATCACTGGTGCTGCCCAAGGGCTAGATGACTCTTGAATGACTCCTTTGGTTAGTATTTCTTCGACTTGCTCACTGATTATCTTGCGCTCTGCGGGCGACACGCGATAGGGTTTTTGTCAAATCGGTTGAGCAGATCCTGTGTTGATGCGGTGGCGAGTTCTAGACACAGGGATCGATGTCGGGCCGTCGTTCTGTGTGAAGTCGAATACTGAGGAGTGTTTCACAAGGAGCGCCACCAACGCACCACGCTTATGGTCACTGAGCGATTTAGCGACCATGGAAACAAATTTTGAGTCCACAGGGCACATTTACTGGCTTCTGCTGTGTCCGGAAGTTCTGTAAGCACTGCCATGGGTATCGGCGAGTCTTCTTGAAATGTGGCAAGCTTTCAGCCTTGAGGCAGCACCGCCGCGTCACTAGAACAATTTATCACCCATAGTCGGGTGCGTCCATTCAGTACCGATACCATGCAATGAGGAACAAACACGTTTTTCTTTAGGCAGTTCACATGTACAGGGTCCACTGCAGCATCGAACGGGTAGCGAGTAGAACAAACAACTGAAACACCCATCGCGGATAAAGCGGGCACAACGGTATCCTCGGAGACGCAAAACACACTCTCTTGGTTGGGTGAGTCTTCCAAGATCACAGATAAAGCACTTTCGCCCACACTGAGTTCTCCCGTGCGGCAGTCAACATCGGCACCACACAACTGTAAAAAGTCGATCGAATCACATCGTGGGTGGAACGAGGAAGGACAATAAACTCGGTGTTAAAAACTCGACCACCTAATGACACATCCACATTACAAACTCCGACCGGATATAATGGGTCACCACCCACTCTACGAAAACTTGTGCTCTGGTCCCAACGAAACGTGAGCTTGCGTCCCAGAAGACTTTTAAACAGCACACTCATGACGGAAACAGTTGCACCCGTGTCGACTAAAGCCATGGTAGACACACCGTCAATACACACATGAACCCTATTCTTGAGCATGAAAATAGTTGGAGGTATCTCAGTCGGCTGCACAGATTTTCCAGCGACCTCACCCCCATCGATCGCGCTGGCTAGTTTTCCGGCCGGGGTGACGGGAAGCGGCGCCGCGGAGATGACGACGAAATACGCCGCCGGGGAGATGGTGATCGATACGCTCGGAAAGCTCGGAAGTAGTCGGAAGCAGGCGAACGGTTACGAGGTCTTCCCTCTCCAAAGTAGCTTCCTAAGGTGTAGTTACGTGGCCTTTCTTCTCGGGAGTGGCTTCCTAGAGCGGAGTTTCCTGGCCGCTGGTTGTCCATGATACGACCACTGTGCCACGCAGACGGCATCGATTGCCCATAGCTCGATGGTCGACGTTTGGTGCAGTATCTAGCTACGTGACCTGGTGTGCCACAGCTGTAGCACACAGGCATAGGGCGAACATCGGGATGCTGATGACACTGTTCAGCCGTGACCATGCGTTGAGAGTAACGAATATTCTCTCCTTGCGAGTCCTAGGCAGTGGCTGGACGTCGTGAGTAGAGATGGGCAAAACGGCTCACTTCAGTGAGCGGCTCGGAACGGCTCAGCTCACTGAAATGAGCCGGTTCATTTGAACGGCTCACCGGTTCAACGTGTAACCTGTGTTATGCATATTCTATATTTATCTGGCTTTGAAAAAAAAACGATATATGCACAATTTAATAACCGTGTTATTGGTATTTTCGCTATGTTTAGAGAATATTTTTGCATATATTAAAAGCGTAAATTTAATTGTAATGAAACTTTCTTTTCTGGTATTGGTAATAAAATGCTTATGATACTGTGGCAGGCAGAACGCAACGTACTTTTTTCAGAAAAAAATATGTAACTTCACCATCATTACAGAAGCTTGTCTGTTTTTGTGGTACTTTAAAATCAACTTTTGTCAAAATGAGAACACAAAATGATTGTACATTATGTTTCACTATAATATGAGTAAGCTGTAACGCCATGCAAAATGAATGCAGCAATCATTTCTTGAAGTACAATACAAAAAGTCATACGAAAGATCCACAAAACTGCCACACGTACCTTTCGTTTTTCTTTCTCTTGAGGGCACGCGTGATACTGGCGATCATGCCATCATACGCCAGGACAAAAAAATGAAGTTCTATTCCAACACAACACATCATTGGCCTCGTTTTAATGACGTGCAAATGATACACGCTCAGAAAATGCACTGAAGTGGATGTCATGGGCGACATTTTCATGACTACGCTAATTATAAAAAATGAAGTCCAGGACGTCAACTGTACGTTCACCTGTTGTCTTTAAAGATACGGAAGACCATCTTCGAAGTGTTATTAGACCAGCGCACGATGTGTGATAGGTGAGAGTCGTGAGCCATCGTTCGAACAGCAGCAGGCAACTAACGGTACCATACTTTGCAAATTAAGACTTCTTCACTTCTCCCCTCGGTGGCATCGGGTGCCACACGCAAAAAGACCAAAGAGACTGCTGCGCACACCACACACTGCGAGCGAGTACCAGTAGTGCGAGTCTGCCCACACCGGCCACCATTCGTCGGTCAGAAATCGAAATCTCGAAACCGACCAGAAGACCCAGCTCGGACGGAACGGTTTGGCACGGCTCATTCAAGGAGAGAGAACCGGCTTCCTCACTCCGAAAGAACCGCCGCTCACTTACTGAACCACGGCTCAATCGCTCTTCAAAAGAGCGGCTCAAAAGATCCGGCTCGTTCCTGAGCGCTCTCTAGGAACGGTTCCTCACGCTCACTGAACGAGAGAGAGCCCAGCTGGCTTCCGCAATCCGAAAGAACCGCCGCTCACTTACTGAACCAGGGCTCCCTCGCTCTTCAAAAGAGCGGCTTGCTCCTGAGCGCTCAGGAGCGAGCCGGATCTTTTGAAGAGCGAGGGAGCCGCGGCGAAAAGAGCGGCTCGCTCAGGAACGAGCCGGATTTTTCAGCGGGAGCCGTGGTTCAGTAGAGAGTTTTAGTTTCACGTACGTGGAAGAGTTCGCGTACGTGGAGCTCCTACGTGACTGAAATGCGCATGCGCAGAACGTGGAGGCCGCCCGCGCGTCTTGCGGACGCGCGTGAAAACTTCGCGCTTGCGTTGCGTGCTCTACGTACGTGGCGGTCCGACGGGGCGCTCTCGCGAGTTACGAAACTATCGAGAGACAGCAGGTTTCAAGATGGCGGCAGACCAAGCGAACGCTCCGAGCAGTGCTCCGCGCCTAAGATTTTCAAAAAGTGACGACTTAGATCTACTTCGTGATGTTCGAGAGTGCAACCCATTCGAAATTATGATGCGGCATCCAATGAGATGGACTGAAATCGCCGTGCGGCTGTCGGCGGCCAGGGGAAAAGTGTTCAGTGCTCGAACTGTGCACGATCGCGCAGACCTCCTGCTCACGCAGTACGCTGACAAGGACAGCAAAAGCCTCTGCACCTTGCTGCTTCAGTTGTGTGTAGCGCAAATAGATAGACGGTAAAGGTCAGTATACTTTTCGCATGCGGAAGCATCCATCGATATGTATGCGAGGGCTCCACACAGGGACTTCTGGCGCTGCATCTGCGTACGTGAAACTATAAACGTAGCGAACGCGTGCTGCGGAACATGCGCAGAGTTCTCACGTTTGCGTACGCTAAGCATCCACGTACGTGAAACTAAAACTCTCTAGTAAGTGAGCGCCCGTGAGCCGAAGGCGAGGGGGTGAAGGCGACTCTTGCAAGGAAGGGCGGGAGGGCTTTCTCGTACAGCTAATAGATGGCGCGGAAGTCGCACCCAGCAGAAGACCCGGCTCTGATGGAACGCATCGGCACGGCTCTCTGAACACGAGAGAACCGGCTCCCTTTCTCCAAAAGAACCTCCGCTCATTTTTACTGAACCACCGCTCACTCGCTCTTTAAAAAGAGCCGCTCACAAGATCCGGCTCGCTCCTGAGCGACCCATCTCTAGTCGTGAGCGACCGTTGCGTGGGCGCTGATCAAGGCTTCAGTCAAAAGAATCGTTATAGGACGGCTGGTTCAGGTCATAATCAGCTGTGAAAGTCGGCTGCGTTTACCGAGTGCTGCCAATGAGTCAAGGGGGTTGCACAAATGGCGTCTCAGAAAGTGCAGGAGCTGTAACAGTGGGGCCACATACCGTGCTTGTTCTTCATGTCGAAGGAGTTCCTCACGGACAATCTGCCGAATGGTGGACGATAAGTCTGTTGGAGGATTCGTGTCCACACTGGCTACCGTCGTCACATTAGCTAGCCGTCCAAATTTCGGGGCAATTCGACGAGTCTTCAGTGTTTCGAAGGTACGGCAGTGCCGTATCACATCTGATACGGTTTCCAAGTTATCTTTCCCAATGAGGAAGTTGTACACATGTTCCGCGATTCCCTTCAAAGGGTGTCCCACCTTATCCTCTTCTGACATTCGGGGGTTTACGGTCTTACGCAGTTTTAGAACGTCCTCGATGAATGTGGTGCATGTTTCACCGGGGACCTGAGCCCTCTGAGCTAACGTTAATTCCGCTCGTTTCTTCTTGGCATCTGAATCGCCAAAACACTTCTTAATCTCGTCAACAAAACATGTCCAGGCAGTTAGCGCGTCCGCATGGTTGTCATACCAAACCATCCCTGTGTCACTCAAAAAGAAAACAACGTTCCTCAGTTGGGAGGCGGCGTTCCGATGATTGTACTGGCTTACCCTTTCATAATGGGTGCACCACTCATCGACATCTTCTCCTGCCTTTGCGGAGAACGTGCGTGGCTCTCGGTAGTGTTGAATCGGAGCTGGTCCTGCTGATGCAGTACTGGGAGCATCTTCCTCTCTCGGCATGATAGTGGTCGATGGCAAAAAGTCCGGCAAGGCGGCGGCTTCTACGAAGGTCTTGTACGGATGATTCCGTTGTCAGTCGTGGGAGGTACCCAGCACATCTCCACCAAATGTTACACCGTGAAGCGTTTATTTAAATCTGCAGGGCAGATAAATCGGAACGGTTGGTGTGTTTCGAGCCCGGTACAAAAACAAACAGCCGAACGTCGTCTTCCGTCTCCACCGACAGTCCCTGAGGTCATTCGCGCTATTTCTGGCCTCTGTTATGAGAACTCGTGACTATATATTGTGTTACGCTAAAGCTACGGCAAGGACGGGCGAAGAGGAGAACGAAGTGCGCTTGTCTTTGTAGTGGCTCGGTGTCGGCGCGGCCCCTTTTCATCAATTCATATTTTAAATAAACACCCCCCATCGTAACAGTTTTGGTGGACGGTGCGGGGTAAAACAACGGCGGCCCCGAAGACCGACGAATAACGGCCCGCAGAAGCGCAATCCTTGGAGATTCGCCGATGTCACCGAATTGCCGGTCTTCCACCGGAGATGGCTTCCGATGGCGACAACCCGCCACCTTCTTCCAGCTACCCATGGCAGCCCTACATCAAACCACTAACCTTCGCCGCAAAAAGCCGGGGAAGACGTGGACGGATGGCTCAGCTTTTACCAACGCGCAAGTCGGTTCAATGACTGGAATGCCACCGCCCAGCTTAACAACGTTGCCTTCTTCCTCAAGGGAACCGCGTCTGTGTGGCTTGAAAACCACGAAGAAAGCATGACGACGTAGGAAAAGTTCTTAGAGGAAATCAAGAAGTGCTTCGGAGTTCCAGCAGCTAAAAAGAAGCGTGCAGAACAAACCCTAATGCAGCGAGCGCAAGTTCCCGGCGAAACCTGCACGACGTATATCGAGAAAGTACTGAAGTCTGAAGTTGTGCAAGGCTCTGGACCCTCAGATGACAGAAGGGGAGAAAGTTAGTCATCCTCTAAAAGGGATCGCCGAGGACGTGTACCAGTTCTTTATCAGCAAAGACAGTCTGGATTCCGTAAGCAACGTCATTCGGCAGTGCCGCACGTTTGAAGCCTTGAAAGCTCGGCGTATCCTACCGAAGTTCGGCCGCCTGGCCAACGTAACTAACTTCGCCAGTGTTGACGTGGTCCCAGCTCCATCCGACCTTGCGTCAATTATTCGGCAAGTGGTGCGCGAAGAGCTTGACCAATGTGAGGCGGCTTCCCTCTGTACTCCGCGGGTTCGAGAACCCCCTTCTCACTCCGACTTCGGTGAGACATCCACCAATGCCGCCTCCGTAGACGCCTGCAACTTCGCTCCTCGTTCAAGAGCGCCAAACCCTACTCTGAATGCGCATCCCAGTTATAAGTTGCACGACGGTTACTCACCCAGAGCACCTGCAGTTTCTCACGAGTGGGATGGCCGTGCCTGTTATCCGGCTAATGACAATTTCAGTGCGTCCCGTGAGCGTCCCATCTGCTTCTAATGCGGTATTCGCGGTCACGTCGCCAGATTTTGTCATCGCCCACGCACGTCACCCCCGTCGTATGAGCGACCACGCATGTTTTATCGGCGTAGCAATCGGCACGGTGACGGGACACGCTTGCCTTCTGACTCCGATAGCAGGACAAACCACCAGGCGAATTACCGTAGGGACTCTCCGGATTCTGTGCGGAGCTTGACGCCACCGCCTTCATGCCAGCGCAGGTCTCCCATCTCCGCGACGACGTCTCACGTCACCGCCGCCGGGAAACTAGGCGGCGCGACCAATGGAGGTGAGGCCGCCAGTCATCATCAGCTACACGCCCCTATGCCTCCGCCAGTCACCATGCGTCATAACAAGATTCATGTTTTAGTGGACAATGTTGCTACGTTGGCCTTAGGTGGACACGGGAGCGAGTGTCTCCGTTATCAGTCAGGATTTAAAAACCCGACTAGGCCGTACTCTGGCGCAGAAATGCTAAAACGTGATCAACTTGCGCCAATCATGCAGCTGGTACCGCACAGTTTCTGCGCAGCGTTAGCTGCTTCGAAGAAAGTACTGGCGAATCTGGGCCGATCTAGAAGACCGGTGCAGTCTAAAAGAGCGTCTGAAAACGCGATGGATTGAGGAATGAGCAAGAGAAACAGGCACGTGAAGCATGCGCCGAACGTATCAAAATGCTATGCGCTTTTGATAAGAGAATGCCTGCGAATGTGGCGTAATCGTTAGAGCATTGGGCTGCCGTGATCTAAACCTGAGGACCGATTCCAATGTCGCTCGAGCATTTCTATCCATTAAAGAAGTCCGAATTGAGGACAGGCAACAACCTACTGATCTAACGCAAAGTGCATGGACTGACGCGAAAAATGCTTGGCATGAATACAGGAATGCTCAATTGTAGCGCAAAGTGTAATCTTCCCAAGCCAGGACAGTTACCGAACAGAAGACAGTCATGGAGGTGTGCGAAAATGGGACACCATGAAATATGGAGATCACGGGATTCAAATTGATGTGTAATTCAAGCCTCTTTTGATCACAAATTGATTCTCATAAGACAGCTATTAGAGTGTGCATCATCAAAGTTGTGTTTTTTTAAGATGATTTATTATATTTTTGGGTTGGCACACACACATCATCAGAAGTATTTCAGTATAAAAAAAGTTCGCAAGCAGCAATACTGTCGTGGCAATGATTTGAGGATACGTGGCTCTTATTGAATGGCAGCGCACATGATTGCTTCGGTACTTATGCGAGGCTACCGTCCTTGTGACTTCTGTGGTCTGCTTATGAGGTACAAAATGCCTTTTACTCGTCCTCCAGAAGCTCCGCGCATACAGCTGCCCTACTGGTGGAACTTGGCCCAGTTTTGAAAGAACCGTATCATAAAAGACGGTCCGCAAAATTTTTTAAAAGTTGTGTGCGTAGGGCAAGTTACACGGGTCTGCAAACAAGAGACCACATAAGGCCTAGTTTCACTGCGGGAGGTTTTGGGTTCGATTCCCACCACCGCCGGACACCCATGCACTGGCTCAAAAGGGTCGCAAGCGTACCTCGGCCTGGCGTTCGGCTACCTTTAGGGGTGACACATTTGGGAAAGGAGCACGTCGAAACCCTCGTGAGCACAAAAAAGTCATGCTTGGCCCGCTCCCCCGGCGGCCATATCGCATGTGGCTCCCCAAATGCACCTACTGAGGTGGGGATGCCTCCGGGTTGGAGACAAACACCTCTTTCCAAGCGTTGGAGTCCCATGATGGCTGAGCACTGGGCCAGGAGTGCCCTTGTACCTATTTTACCAGTAGGTATACCTGGCGGCAACGCTTGCCTCCCATAGCCGCGGAGGTTGCTCTTCAACAGGGCCATCTGTATCTTTACATCTCTGGCCTCTTCGTTTTCGGACATCGGATATACTGGTCTACAGCTGGCACTGCGCTTACTGGCTTCTCTCACGCTGGCAAAAAATCCATGACACTCTCATATTACCGTTTTCAGCATAGAGTTACATAGACAGTCGTCACTGTGGATAAAAAATAACTCATACCTAGTCGCGGCGGTAGTCAAGTGGCAAGGCGTTTTGCTAGTGATCTGGAGGCGACAGGTTCATGGCCGCGGTGACGTATTTCAATTCCGGTGAAATACAGAAGTGATTGTGCACTTAGGTTTACGTGTACATTAAAGAACCCCAGCTGGTCAAACTTGATACAGCGTTCTCCACTACGGTTAGCCACTTATAATATCGTGGGTATTACACATAAAACTCCAGAAAGCAACGAAAAAAACTTGTAATAAAATGTTACACTATGTCCATGTAACTGAGGCGGCATTATGTAGCCTTTTCGTTGGACGGAAAAAAAATTTGTGCGATAAACATTTTTCGGTCCCTCGCTAGTTTGGAGTTTTACTGCGCTAAAGAAGCCCAAACGTGCAAAACCATTTAGAGTATTTTGCCGTACTTCTAGTGCAAACGTGCTTGGGTAACCAACATATTTGCACTAAAATTTAGGATTGAGTCTTCAAAAGATATATGACCAAACTAAACTATAAATTTAGCGAAGCTCTTCAGTGCTCCTTAGATGTTTCAGGCTACGCTGTTGTTGAAATGCCAGACAGTGCCAATGAAAACTTATTGTTCTCCATTTGAGCCAGATGCAGACACTTGTTCACGGAGATGTGACTGCGGATAAATAACAAGCAAGATGCTGCAGACTTCTGAATGCTCGCATTTTTGACCAAGGAATAGTGCGTCACTACCATAACAAAGCAAGATATATGTACGCGTCACGTAATTCGACGTAACATTCAATCTCATACATTTGTGTCGCAAGATATGGCGTAGTTAGTGCACGGAAGTTGTCGCAGACGTGAACCTATCAAGACCAAATTAATGGAGCGACACGTTTCTCCAACCACCGTCCAGAGCGCACCGCTTGCCCTTAACCAAATCATAGTCGGCCATATTTGAAGCACAATGTTGCATAGATAACAGGTGATGTGACCTAACATTGTTTGTCATTGTCATTGTTTAATGGGATGTTCGTTAAACTTCCAGGGCCCGGTGTTTTCATTGCAGCCTGACTCTCCACACCCTTTTTCTGGGAACGTGCTGGCCACGCCCGAGTCGCCCCCCATGAGCCACTCCATGGTGCTTCGCGAAGCCCAGCGCATTGTGCAGTGTCTAGAGGAGCTGGCCACAACACCACTGGTTGACACGCGCCAGCCCACACTGGTCGACTTCACTCTGGACAGCCCCGAGCTGGAGGCGGCCCGCGCGCCTTGCCGCAAACTCTTTGAGTCTCCAGAAAGGGAGGCTCCCAATGATGCCGACAACTCGTGAGTGACTCTTATTCCTCTCGTTGCACTCTTGTCGTGGAAAGGCAGTTACGGGACACCAAACAGAAGTCATATCAGACTGACAAAAGTATTCTTAAAAAATTATATTTGGGTTGGTGTTGTAGCGATGTGTTGATTTTTACGCGGCCAATGTTCCATTTTGTAAGTTTATTGCTGAAGCCGCAGTGCTGTGACGGTGTGATGTCAATAATTTAAAGGTATGTTTTAACAGCGAAGCTGTTTAAAATCCGCTGTAATTTGTGGTTCGTGGTGCGTATCAAGAAACTACCAAGAAATAAAAGAAGATAAACTTTCCTGCCAAGTCGGCACTGGAACCCGCATACCCCTGGCCCCAAAGCGAGCGTCGTAACCACTAGGCTATACAGCCAAACCTGCGGATCATGCATTTATGCGAACCATATGACGGCGTTCGAGCATCGTCGTCTTCGTCCACAGCTGGCGCGTTCGTACGCTCATGATCCGCGAAGTGAAGAGGTTTTGCGCGCAATGAGAGATAGAGAGAGAGAGACGCATTCACAGAGCGGGTCTCCTGGAACGCGGTGTCGGTGTTGCAAGCTGCGCTATGCAACGCGCAGTGACGGCCGTAAGTCCGGCACGCGCGAAAAGAATTAATCATCATCATGAGTAATAAGACGAAAAGTTCGCGCGCAATTACGGAAAATGCTAGGCTACGATCCGCCCAGCTTCGCTCTTTCAAGCGTTGCGCGGCCGAGTGCAAGGTTAAGCGTTTTTAACGCGACAGCGTTAAGGGCCCCATGTCGCAGAAAATCCGGCGTCGGCATGCGATGTCGACGGGTGGCGGAGAAAATCATCCCCAACCACGCAGGCCCTCCGAATATATTTAGGTACATGTATATGCCACGCCTTCTTATATAACATTCGGTATATGCGGGTTATATTGCCACACCATTCTATGATTAATGTTGCTCATACTTTGTCTTGCATTCTTGGTAGAGCTATTTCTCGGAATTTTGAGAATGACAATCCGCAAACAAATGTCATGCAACAAAACACCCACAGCGCATGCCTTTTATGCTAAATCTTCTCAGACTGAAATACCAAAAGTACGAAACAAAAACCGAAACCTGACAATTTTGCTTTTTTTTTTTTGACCCGGCTGTGCAATATCTCCGGGATCACCCGACGCATGAGGCCGTGTTTATACCGGAAAGCTCGCCTTCGTGCATAGCGTTCGCCGCCAGTGTTTCCCGGTAACCATTACGGTTGCTTAAGCTGCAGTTGTAGGAAGCGTGAAAAGCAGTCAGGAATGTATTAATGCTATCGCGTTCCACTCTTAAAAGCGAAGCTTGAGCGTCCTTCAATTGTTTTGTATTTGGTTCATTGTAGCTCAGTAAATTCTAGAAACTTGCCAAATTTTGCCTGTGGTGTTTTTAGAATACAATGTAATCTTCATTGATAAAACAATTAACTAGGCGTGAGCAGACGCCACCAAAATCGGCCATCACTGTGAACTGGCGCGAACTTCAAGGCAGTATCTCCACCAGTCTCTCGCCTTTGTATTTACCCTCTTACTAAGACTCTGCTTCCAGTAAGAATCTTGCCGATGTACGTACGCGCAAATCACGTAAATTCGCGCGAATCTGACACTGACATTTTGGGCAGTATGCATAAACAGGAGAGGAACGTTTGTTTGCTTAAATGAATTATGCTCATGGTTACGTTTAAATAACGAATAGGCATAATTTTCCTAAGTTTTTGTAGAAATAGACAAGTTGCTTGGACGACTTAAAGGTAGTAATCATTGTAGTGCTTCAAAAAGGATCTTGCGTTGTCATAAATTGTGGTTTTGTGCCTAACTAATAGTGGGAAACGTAGGCATATAAAGGTTTTAAAAGTTTCAATAATAATGAAATTATGCTCGTGACGACGTTTGTTTCCTGTAGTAAGGATATTTAGGTATCACTAGTTTCATCACTGACTAATTCTTTAGCAAAAAAGCCGTCACATCCCACGCCCTGTGGAAATCGATGTTAGGCGAAGTAGTGTGGGGAGCCTACAAAGTTAACGAAGTGACTAAGAGAGCACCAAGACGTAGGTAGATCTTTGATGACCTACATGACCGGCATGTCATGACATTCATGTCATAAGTCCTAAGGAGTCCCTTTAGCTAGACATGAGAGACCTTAAGGCGAAAGCCTTAGTCATGCTCACGACTAAGACCATCAACCTGTAGCCTTTTCCTTCACTTAGTACCACCTCCGAACTCATTTCAGTGGTTTTTAGTGTTAATCTTTTTTCGCTGAGTCATTCTCATTTTTGCTGAGTCATGGTCATGACTATACTTCAACCACAATCCTTTCGTGTTTCCTTCACTTAATGCCCACGTCCGAAGCCATTTCAGTGGTTTTTGGGTATTAATCTTTTTTTCGTTCAGTCATTGTCATTTTTGCTCAGTAATGGTCATGACTATGACTTCTATCATCATCCTTTAGTGTTTCATTCACTTACTGCCCACGTCCGAACCCATTCCAGTGGTTCTTGAGTGTTAATCCTTTTTTCGCTGAGTCATTGTCCTTTTTGCTGAGTCATGCTCATGACTATGACTTCTACCAGCATCCCTTAGTGTTTCCTTCACTTAGTAGCCACGTCCGAAACTATTTCAGTGGTATTTGAGTGTGAATCTTTTTCGCTGCGTCATTGTCATGACCTACATGACACGCATGTCATGACATGTCATGACCTATCACTTGTTTGCCATACACTCCTGTCCTACTATGCCAATTTTGGTACCTACCAAGTTAACGAATCGACCATGAGCCCCAAGATGTAGGTGCCTGTTTCATGACCTACATGACATGGATGTCTTGACATTCATGTCATGACACATTATTTATGCTCATCATATACTGTTGTCATAATATGCCACTTTTGGTACATACCAAGTTGACGAAACGACCATGAGAGCACAAAGACGTAGGCGGCTAGATAGATACTGTCAAAGTAGCAAATGTTCGCCAAGAAATGCTTCGCATTTAATATGCCCGGCAGACTAGACATTTATGATGGTAGTAAATAATGCTGTGCTTGTGTTGCGATTTATCTCAGTCGACGTCTACGAGCTAAGGTCCCTGTTTACTACGAGTGACTTAAAAGCGCAGGCTTATCTGCGGTGCATGTGACACGCGCGGGCGTTTCGCCGGATTATACCTGTGCTTTATGCTGATATAAATAACGGCAGTAAAAAACGGCTTGGAAGTGTCCTGCGCTCTATAACTTGGTTGGCGTCCAAGGGCGAGGACATTGAAGGCGCAGGTGTTGTCCGTCTACACGCGCGGCGCAGTTAAACATTACGAAGTGGACGCTATAGATTGGCAGGCAGCCGGTGTGACTGGCGGCGTTTGGCGCACTTTGTCGGGGAAGCGCTGTAATGGAATATGTCCGATATCACGCCAGAGCCGCTAGATCAGAGTGCATCGCACGCTATCTTGGCTGGCCGGCAGCATGCTGGCCTTCAGTTCGAATTCACTTGAGAGATTGCGTTGAGTTGGCGACATGGAGGAAGGAAAAACTGAGGAGAGGCCCTGACGTCACTCATTTTGAAGCCTCCGTGATGCCGGAAGTTGGCGCTACAGCGCCATCGTGTCGGGGCATATTCTCCTCTCTTGTTTACATTTCTCACCTCCAGCGTGCAGCCATGCCCGGCTGCGCGCAGGCACTGTAGAGATAGGATCAACGGATCAAATCGCTATTTACCATCGCGATACCGGCGCCAAAGCCATGTCATCCCAGTACTGTGCTCTGTAGCGTCGAAAGAGGTTTATAGCGAACTCCGCAAATTAGACGATGAGGCCGGATCCCCCTAGTTCTGCCGGCATTTGTGAAAATAAATCGAGCAATAATTCTCACCGTACTCCAAGAATTAGGGTGACCACCCGTCCCGCGGGACTGTCCCGCATTGAGGGCTTTTGTCCCGCGTCCCGCAAGAAATACGAAAATCTTCAAAAATGTCCCGCTTTATAATTATTGCTTGGCAGTGCCTTGAGTTCAGCTGCATCTGGCGACCCTGTTTGTTAGATGCAAGCTAGCACTCCAAGCTTCCAAAAAAAAAAAGTCAGCTAGGCACGCGGTTCATGGCGGCGACGAAGGCTTCTAGCGTCAGATGCGTGCACCGTCTCGTCATTCATCCAGATGTGGGCCATTGGTTGAATTGGTTGCGGATTGCTGAATTTTTATGTTGATATTAATAACTTTGTTTCGTGTCGGAGCATATTACAATGATGCATAAAATAGTTTGCTTTACACAGATGTGTGTTTGAACTTCAACATTTATCATTTACTCTATTTCCCTGTTTCAGAGATGACAAAGTATAGCAAGTGAAAATTTCTCGTCAGAAGTTAAAACATACATTATTGTAAATAATTTCTCACCAGACTCGCTAGGTTTGATGTGTGCGCACGTTCTTCTATCGAACCTTTCTCACACTTGCTACAAAGCATGAATCACTTCCCTGCGCCCCACGGGCACCCTGATAACATGTCTACAGTAAGCAGAGTTCACCCCTTTATTTTTAACACGAAGGTGTTTTATGCCGGGGTCCACCAAGACTTCACTGACGTATTTCCGTCACGGAAATACGTCAGCTTACAATGTACACGAACATAATACAAAGAAAGAAACCAGAAGAAAAAGTTCCACAAACATGCAAAATTTGGAAATTGAACCCACGACCTCTCGGTCCGCGACGATAGATCGCCGAGCGTTTAACCCATTGCGCCACAAACGCATTTGCAGAGAGCTACACAGACGCGCCTTATATATCTAACACTCCTCCGTGTACCCGCGCTCTTGCTCGGGGCGGTGCCGCCGCCTACGAGCAGAAAAGAGAAGTACTGCATTATGACACTAACGCGCACCGACAGTGAACGCTTCGGTGGTCTCAGCACTACGACGCCTCGATGCCAGCATTCGAAGGGACGCTGGCATCAAGAAGCACTACCAACGCCACCTAGGTGGCGTTCACCGTACTCAGCACAGCGGAGCGTGGCCTCCGCAATTAGCTCTGAAAATGTTTCTGAAGTTGATCGCGGAGGCTGCAATTACGACGCGCTGTACGCGCTGATTTGACTCGGTGACGATTCAGTTACGTGCTTTGTCTTGCGCGTTGCATTAGTGTGTCAGTTACGTGCTTCGTCTTTCGCGTTGTGCTAGCGTGTGCAGCGTAGTGCAGCTTCCATATGCACGACGGTTGCTCATGGTCATCGACGTTGGTAGTCGTGATGGAGGAGACGTGCCACCAGGCGTCAGCGTGGGTGCATCAACGCCTAAGGGCGCTTTAGCCACAAAACACCAATAGACATTATATATCAATGTGCAATAAACATTACACTACTTCTGTGAAGACACGTTTCACTTTCGTGTTCTATACCGATTCCTATATAAGAGGGATCAACCACATTTTTTTATTTATTACATGCCTGCATCGGCCATGCGGACATTACAGCAGGGGGGTTCATTGCAAAGGAAGCAACAAGTGATCACATACACAAAGCGCGATAAAACGCATCATTGTTTTGAATATTAAAAATGTCAGGCGAAAGAGCATTCTGTTCTCTTATAGTTTCAACAAAAAAGGAATACCGAAAGACGTCACCCCTAAAAGGGAACTCGCGGACTTTCAGTGCATGGTCGCGTCTCATCGGCACATAAGTCGGCGACTGAATATATCTTTCTCTCCCAGTCCCTGTTTTAGAATAGTAAACAGCGTGACAAAATTTCAACCTGATATTTTTATTGCGATAGCAATTATATGGACACTTCAACCAGATTTCTGCCGTCGCCGTCGTCGTCGCCGTCGCCGTCGCCGTGAGGTTCCCTATAGATAAAATCTTCGCCGCGCGCCGTATGCCCGAGCGGAAGCGTGCGGGGACGCGCGCTATCACGGAGAACGAACGCACTCAATCACCCACGCGCAAGCAAGGAAGCGGGAAGCCAGCGCCGGAGGGAGCGCGGGGGGGGGGGGGGGGGCACTTCTACTCTGCCAACAACTGCGCTCGTCGCTCGCTCGCCCGCACCGTCTCTTATCTCCACACGGCTCTGACCTTTATGCGCCGTGCATTCGCCGCTCAGTTTCCGTTGACGCGTTAGACCGCACGTACTTTCGCCCGCGGCGGCGTATGCGCTCGCTGCCAGCGTTTTGACAGTCGTTGTCTGCAGTCATTCAGTGTGATCTATTCCTGTTTGTTTGTGCGCGCTCACACCACGCTTGTTCATTCAAATAGTAATAGTCGGGCCACATTTTCCAACGCACGCTACACATGCAATGCTGCCCGGATCGGCAGTGCAGCACTACAGGTGTGTCCCTTCGCACGCACTGCCCACGGGAAGCGCTTCTCATCAACACCACCGTTTCACACGCGCCTTCTCGTGGTCATCGAGTCTCTCTTCATGTCGGTCTACTTACGCCGAGGCACACCTGCTTACTTAATCAGCTCATGTTTACTACAATTCATATTGCTACCAAAGCCGCTCACCTTACTTCGTATGACATTGCTGTGTTGCTATCGCATTCATTGCTTCACCCTTAGGGCGAAACTGTGCCATTTTTTCGTCGGTCGTTTAATGCTTGTCACGATAATTTAGTTTTACCTTCTGTAATACTTAATTTTCTACTGTAATTATTAAGAAGAAACCTAGCTGCCCTGTTCTGCACCCTTTCGAGGTGTTCCGTGAGATTGGCTGCCTACGGATCCCAACAGATACAACCGTAGTCGAGGCGACTACGAACATAATTGAAAAGCAATTGCTCTTTTAATTTATCCGGTAAATGACTGAAATTACGGCACAGAAATCCCAATGAACCTATTGCCTTATTCTTAATGCGCCCGTTCTAGGTCAGACGGCATTGAATTCCTAAATATTTGTATTCATCAGCCTTCTTAATGCCATATTATTCAAGATGTAAGTACATGACTGAAATGCGCGTTTCCTTGTAAAATTGATGTCAACACATTTTTGAACATTTAGTGCCATTTCTCATGTATTGCACCATGTTCCTACTATGTCTAAATCAGTCTGTAATGATGGAATGTCACTTGCATTATCTCTTCTGACTTTATAAATGACGCAATCATCCGCAAACATTCTAACTGAAGACATGACGTCAGTGGCAATATCAATAATAATGAGTAAAAATAAAAGGGTACCCAAAGCTCTTCCATGAGAAACACCTGAGGTTATCGGTACATGTACAGAAGAAAAACCGTTGAGCACCACAGACTGGTGTCTGGCGCGAAGATATTCGGCAATCCAAGCAATGACACTGTTGTCCAGTTTGAACGCCCTAAATTTTGAGATTAGGAGATCATGTGCAACCATGTCGAAGGTTTTTTTTTAAATCTAGAAATATGCTGTCTATTATTTTGGTTTTGTGTATTGCCGAGGCCAGATTATGAAAGAAGTCAGCTGTGTAGAACTTGAAAAACCTTGTCGAAAACCGTGCTGACTAGAGCTTAGAATATTGTGTTTAACTAAATGTGACATGATCGAAGTATAAATTACGTGTTCCATTACCTTGCAGGTGATACTTATTAAAGACACTAGTCTGTAGTCCTCAATGGCACTTCTCGATCCGCCTTTGTGAATGAGCACAAACCTTGTGAGCTTCCAATCACGCGATAAACAAGATTTAGATAAACACTCTGTAAATAAACGAGAAAAGTAAAAACACAATATTCCAGAACAGTTTTCAAGAACCGCTGCCGGGATATCATGATGGCCACAAGCGGTCGTTGGCTCTATTCTCTGCAGGAATTTACGCAACCCTTCCACACCAAATAGAACCTCAGGTATTTGATTATTGTCCATTTGGAAGATCACATTCACAGTGCGAGAACGGTTTGGTCCAAACACTGACGAGAGAAAATTACTAAAGAGTTTCACTTCGTCATCATCAGTTATGGCTTCCGAGCTCTTTAAAGGGGAATAGAATTGTTTTCTTTACCATTAACCGTAACAAATCTCCAGAACTCTTTGGAATCATTGAGCAACTTTACACGAAGGCTGATTCTTGGGTTAGTTGGTACGGTTTCCTCATATTGGCTAAGCCTTTAGCTCAATTTAAAAAAGACAGTGACATGACAAAGAGCGCTTTCCTGTGTCTCTGTCACGTCCGTTTTTTTTAATGGTGCTAAAGGTTTACACCAAGGTTTTCAAAATAAGTACGCTTGGCCTTCTCCGCTAGACCCTGAAAGTTTCTTTCAGGCATTTCAGCTCTAACCAAGTATCCTTGGACTTCTCTCTCCCAAACTTGAGATAATGTCACGTGGTAGTGACGCTGAAGTAAACAGTCGTAAAACTGTGTGTGGACGAAACTGATTCTTTATTGGGCGAACCTGTGCCCACAAAAGCAAGCTACACTCGAAGCACAACGAAAGCGGCGAACACAGTCGGCGATCGTCGAAATCTGATCAGCGGCGAAACGCGTCGGCTTTTATACCTGAGTCACCGAAGGTTCCAGATTAATCCCTGATGCCCGCGTGTCTTCCAGAAAGTTCTAGACAATTCGCGTCGCTCATACAATCAGATTACATGGGCGTCGGTGGCCACAGACGACGGATAGAAGCATTGATAACGTCCGAGAAGCTTCCAATGCAGGCGCGCAGGAGGTGGCCACAGACGACGGATAGAAGCATTGATAACGTCCGAGAAGCTTCCAATGCAGGCGCGTCCTGCGCCGAGCGATAACGTTTAACATTTGTCAGCCGGTGTTGAAAGCGGCCACCGGTGAAAGATAAGCATGTGTACGTGTCAATAAACTCTCCTGATTTTTCGCAGTAGGGTTCGCAGGTGATGATTAAACCAAGGCTTATCCTATGACCGCTTAGATTTGATAACATGAGTAGGAACAAAAGTACCGTGCAATTAAAAAATCTTGTCTTTAAACAGCTTCCATAACTGTTCAATGTCCAATTCATCAACTAACGCATCAAACGTAAGAAAGTAGGACTGAAACGCCGAAATTATAGCACCAAAATCAGCCCTTTTATACACGTAAATTTTTCTGGGTTCCTTTTTGCACGGACACATATTAAACCTTTATATCAGCAGTAAAAAGACGATGGTCACTTAAATCGAGCAGCATATTCACATTCGTGATAATATTCGGAACATTCATCATCATCATCATCATCAGCCTATATTTATGTCCACTGCAGGACGAAGGCCTCTCCCTGCGATCTCCAATTACTCCTGTCTTGGTAGCAAATCAAGTACATGACCTGTGCCGTCGTTCCGTGATGCATCACGAATGTACTGTTGAAACGCAAGATCACTGGCAATTAGATCCAAAAATGCAGAGCACACACGGCCATTGACCGATGCTACGGGGCCATCGCACAACCAGTGTATATCTGGAAGATTAAAATCTCCCCCTACAATTATGATATCATTTTAAGCCTATCAAGGAAAGCAGACAGGTGAGCAAACTGGTCGTAGGATGATCCGGGAAGAAGGCAATATCATCCAATAACTAAAAGTTTAACACCGAAGCTGTTTAACCCATTAATTCCCAGTATGTGAAACACTACTCCAAATTTTTAAATATTTCTTCCTTGCGTCCTTAGAGTCACTGGGAAGACAAATATTCAATAAAAAATTCGAATGTATAGTCTGCGAAATAATTATGGAGTGTTGAATATATGCAACACTCCATAATTATTTCACAGACTATACATTCGAACGCATATATATGCAGCACTGGGTCGTAATGAACAATAGTGAGGCCAAACTAAGTGCACAAACTTTTTTTTTTAGCACCGTCCCTTTTGGCGCATATAACATTCAAAACAATACAACGCATAAATAGGCCTGTTCGCAGCTTACTGGTGGCAAGTTACAAAACAGTTGCGATCCCTCTTTAAACAAAGCATCACCTGACATTTCGAACAAGTGTGTGTAGTGCGTGTAGTCGCTGCGCATGCCTTGCCGCGGTTCCGCCGTGCATTCCATGTGGGCCAGCGTTCCTTGTTGTTTGTTCTGACGTCACGAGGGGCAATTAGGCACACTTTCTTGAGTGGTGTGACATTCTCAATTAAAGTGCGCCTTGGTGGTCGCTTGTTGTGCAAGATAAGGCTTGTAGCAAGCTCAGAGAGGAATTCTCTCAAGGGTGTAGGCGACGATGTCTTATGCTGAAGGATTCTCTTCTACATGAGCCGTACGTTTACAGCAGCGATTTTCAGCGTATGTTAAATTAAATACATATACCAGGATTCTGACGGCAAAACAGTAGGAGAAGCACATTTTGTCAAGAAGGTCCACGCCACCCATCGATCTGTTATAGGCAGGAATAATCGCTGGATAATCTACGAAGACATGCTTTTTTTCCTTGCTATCCCATATTTTCACGGACATAACCGGGTTGGCACCAATGCGGTTGAAAGGGAGAGTTAAAGAGCGGTTGTCATACCACTTCACGGCCATTATTGTCTTTTGATCACAGGAGTCAACTAAAGTATCATCAGTACCCCGACCCCGCGTTTTCATCAATTTCTCATTTATTAACTTGCCACACTTGAGTCTGTTTTCGCGGACGGATTCCCATTTTTGTGAGTTCTACAAGGTGAGGGTCCGAAAAGAAGTTGTCAGTGACAACTAGATTGTCGTATTGCTTTGGAAAGCACGAACACAACTAGAGCAACACACCACCTCCCAACCCAAGCTGGTAGCCATCCTGGTAGCCATAAAAACCTTTGCTGCAGTGTTGGTATACATCAAAATCGTAGCACAGACCTGATTCTCCTGAACGCGCCCAAAGCTTCAGGCCCCATTTGCTTTTCGGTTTATTAGGCATGTATTGACGCATGTAAGAACGTCTACGGAAAGTGATCAAGATGTCGTCCATTGCTGACTTTTTTTTCTTAGGGCAAGGCAGTCATATTGCTGCGCAAAGAAGTGAGCCATACACGCACTTTCCAACACTCTTCTTTAAGCAATGGCTAATACCCCAGTAAACACGGTCTCCCAGTTCGACGACAGAAGAGAAGTGAAAGTCTACACTACAATTATTAGCGGGAACACAGCCAGCTGTGGAAGCAGACGACGACGACGAACACGGGAGGAATGACACAAGCGCGTGCTCGGCACGTGCTCGGCGCGTCATCCAACGGCACGAGCGCAAACCGAGGGTCGCCAACGAGCCAGCTGCGGAAGACGACGTTGCTCGAGCCAGTGCTGATCGTTTTTTCTCGCATGACAATATCGGAACAGCCACGGCTGCAGAAGCTTCTTCAAACTGAAGAGCTCGGGGATCGCAAACCTACGCAGCTCCTGCGTCGCATTCGACAACTCCTTGGAGGCAAGGCAACCACCTTCGATCAAAATTTGCTTCGAGAACTGTTCTTGCAATGTTTGCCTACCTCCGTCCGCATGGTGCACGGGCAAACTGCTAGCGATTGCTAGCAGTTTGCCCATGTCATAGCTCGCCCAACTTGCTGACTCGGTGATCAACGCATCGAGTCCCGCGGTTTTACTCGTGGAACGTTGCGATGCATTCACTGTGCAGCTCGCGCCCTCCCTGCAAAGCCTGCGCGAGGAATTCCTCGAGCTTATCCGCAAACTGTCAGACCAGATCGCCGCTCTATCAACTCGACGACCGCCCTATTCGTCGCGCGGCCTCTGTTTCTCGCGCAGCCACTCGCCGTCATCATCACGGCAAGGCGAGTGCTGGTACCATCGTACCTTCGGTAACGCAGTACGAAAGTGCACGGCTCGCCCTTTCTTTCCGGGAAGCTCCCCACCACACAGCTAGAAACGGCGAGTGGTGCTCGTGCCGAAATTGGCCGCTTATTCTTCGTGACCGACAGAACCACATGCGTGCGCTTTATCGTGGAAACTGGTGCAGAGGTCAGTGTCATACCATCCTCATCTCTGATTTGCCTGCGCAGGCAAGTCACATGAAGACTACAAGCTGCCATAAGGCCCCCATTGCAACCTATGGGGAACAAGCACTGTCCCTCCAAATCGGCTCCGCAGGACATTCCGTTGGATTTTTCTAATTGCTGATGTTTCCTAGCCCCTCTTGGTTGCGGATTTCCTGCGCCACTAGAGTCTCGTGTTGACATGCACCGCGAATGCCTCGTCGATGTGGCGACACATGTTTCTGTGTTGGTATAGCCTCGCGAGTGCCACTTCAGGCGGTCAACAGCGCATTGCCGAAGTTAGTCTACATGCAACTTATCGAGCAATTCCCATGCATTCTTCGACCAGCCAACTTCCTTTTGCCAATAAAACATGACGTCACTCACCATATCACTACAACGGGCCCACCCGTCCACGCTCGAGCTCGTCGCTTACCACATTATCACTGCAAGATCGCACGCGGCGAGTTCTAACACATACTCGAACTCGGAGGAGGAGGAAAAACATTTATTAAGGGCGGGATCGTGTGGCCTTCCTCAAGCCCTTACGCGTCTCCACTGCACCTTATGCCAAAGGCGTCGCCTGGCGACTGGATGCCCTGCGGAGAATACTGTATGCTCAACGATGCTGTTCCGGACCATTTCCCACTTCCGCACATTGTAGATATCTCTGCCCCACTGCATGGAGCAACGATATACTCTAAGAACGACCTAGTGAAGGCTTACCATTAAATTCCTGTGGCACCAGCGGATATCCCAAGACGGCAATAATCACGCCATTTGGTCTCTTCGAGTACGTGCGCATGCCCTTCGGCCGCCGCAATGCTGCACACTTTTAAACGATTCATCCATACAGTGACAAGAGGATTGCCTTTCTGTTTCGCATACATCGACTATTTGCTTGCATTTAGTCGCGAAGCAGAACAACACATTCAACATCTGGGCCAACTCTTTCATCACCTTGTAGAATACGGCCGTGTCATCAATAGGGCGAAGTGTCAATTTGGCGCGCCTGAATTGGACTTCATCGGTTACCGTATCGACAAGGATATGCCATCCGACCCTTGCCGTTAAGCCATACAAGATTTTCCTCAGTCATCTTCCATTCGCAAACTGCGCGAGCTTCTTGGCCTCGTGAATTTCTACAACTGCTTCATCCCTAACTGCGCCGCTTTTCTCCGGCCCCTAACGCACATGCCTCACGTGGTCCCTAGAAGCACTAAGCGCTCTTGATCCCATAAAGACCAAGCTATCTCAGGCAACCCTTCTCGTCCATCCGAGATCAGGAGCCCCACTTTGTCTCATGACCGATGCGCCCGATGCTGCTGTTGGAGCGGTGCTACAAAAATTCGCGGATAATGTCTGGCAGTACCTTTCCTTCTTTTCTCGAAAGCTTTCATCCACGGACACCCAATACAGCATATTTGGAAGAGAACTGCTCGGAATGTACATGTCTGTACATCATCACACACTTCCAGGAGGATGGTCACATTAGGACAGACCACAAATCTTTGACCTTCGCAATCCGGTCAAATTCTACCGAATTTTCACTACGAGAAACCCGTCATCTTGCCTTCATCGCGGAATTCACGACGGAGATACGGCGCGTGCAACTAAAGGACAATGCCGCTGCGGACGCGCTCTCGCGCTGTGCCTCTTCCATAACTGCGGACAACAACCCGGTTAGCATTGACTTCTCCGCACTTGATGCCTTGCAACAAGCCCACTGAGAGGTAATTGCGCTTCGTGGAAAACCCGGCGCCTTACATCTTCGTGATGTCCACTTTCCACCTTGCGCCGTCTCTATTCTTTGTGATGTCTCCATGGGTACCCCACGTCCAGTCGTTCCACTTAATGTCCGGCGCACCATTTTCGATGCCCTTCATAAGCTATCTCACCCTGGAATCCGGGCCACGCAACATCTGGTGACACAAGGTTTCAACTGGCCGGGCATGAAGAAGGACGTACCTAACTGGGCGTGTGTTTGTCTGGTATGCACACAATCGAAGGTTGACCAACACACAAGGGCACCTTTCGCCTCGTTTGCACTACCATCCGAACGATTCGACAAGGCACACATTGACATTTTGGGGCCACAGCCGCCATCAAACGGGAACACCAACCTCCTAACCTGCATAGATCGCTTTACCCGGTGGCCATCCGTACTGAAACAATCGCAAACGTGTTCGACGCGGGCTGGATTTTGCGATATGGCGTACCATCTACTATTACAACCGGCAGAGGACGCCAGTTTGAATCGGCGCTATTCAATAACCTGCGGAACCTCCGGGGCACTTCTCGCATACGCACCACGACATATCACACCATCGCTATTGGTCTTGTTGAACGTTTTCACCGCTCCATCGAGACCTCGCTCAGAGCGCAGCCTGACGCCACTCACTGGTCCACATCACTGCTACTGGTTATGGTGAGTGTTCGGGCTACAGTGAAGCAGGATATGCATTCTACGTCTGCCGAGATGATTTTACAGGGAAGCTGGCTCCAGGAGATTTCGTGCGGCAACGGAAGTAGATAGACCGGAAGTAGATGAACAATTTCAGACGCGTCGCGCCACCTTGTGGCGTCGTAAGAAAACTTAGAGATGACGGCGTTTTTACAGCGAAGCTGTTTAAGTCAGCCGTCATTTGTGGCGCGTAGCCGTGGTAGCCATGGCGACCCGGAGGAGGACGAGGAGGAGACCGCGTGCATGCACACGCGGTCCCCTCGTCGCGAGCTCCCTGCCTTCCCGACCCCTGCCTCTCTCCGCGGCGCGCCAGGATAATTCACCAAGATAATTACAATAGAATCAGGGCAACACTTGACTTCAATCAACCAAGAGAACCGACTGGTTTTAGGAAGGGATATTCTACAATGGATCACATCAATCTCATCAATCAGACAATCGAGAAATCTGTGGAGTACAATAAACCCCTCTATATGGTTTTCATGGATTATGGAAAGGCATTTGATTCCGCAGAGATACCATTAGTCATGGAGGCATTGCGTAATGAAGGTGTACAGGAGGCATACGTGAATTTCTTGAGAAATTTCTACAAAGATTCCACAACTACATTAGTTCTCCACAGGAAAAGTAGAAAATTCCCAATCAAGAACGGGGCCAGGCAAGGAGACAGAATCTCTCCCATGCTAGCTATTCACTGCATACTATAGAAGTATTCAAGCTCTGAAACTGGGAAGGCTTAAGAGTGAGGATCAACGGCGAATATCTTGGCACCCTTTGGTTTGCAGATGACATTGTCCTGTTCAGCCCTTAACCGAGAACGCGTAAGAGTGGGGTTGAAGATTAATATGCAGAACACAAAGGTAATCTTCAATTGCCCGGCAAGGAACGAATTCAGGATTGCCAGGCAGCCTCCTTTGTCTGTAAAGGAGTACATTTGTCAAGGTCAATTAATCACAGGGGAGCCTGATCATGAGAAGGAAATTTACAGAAGAAGAAAATTGGGTTGGAGTACACATAGCAGGCATTGCCAAATCCTGACTGGGAGCTTACCACTGTCGTTGAAAAGAAAAGTGTACTATCATTGCAATCTACTGGTGCTAACATGTGGGGCAGGAACTTGGAGGCTAACAAAGAAGCTTGAGAACAAGTTAAGGAGCGCACAAAGAGCGATGGAATGAAAAAAATGTCACAGTTTCGCCCTAAGGGCGAAGCAATGAATGCGATAGCAACACAGCAATGTCATACGAAGTAAGGTGAGCGGCTTTGGTAGCAATATGAATTGTAGTAAACATGAGCTGATTAAGTAAACAGGTGTGCTGCGGCGTAAGTAGACCGACATGAAGAGAGACTCGATGACCACGAGAAGGCGCGTGCGAAACGGTGGTGTTGATGAGAAGCGCTTCCCGTGGGCAGCGCGTGCGAAGGGACACACCTGTAGCGCTGCACTGCCGATCCGGGCAGCATTGCATGTGTAGCGTGCGTTGGAAAATGTGGCCCGACTATTACTAACTGAATGAACAAGCGTGGTGTGAGCGCACACAAACAAACATGAATAGATCACACTGAATGACTGCAGACAACGACCGTCAAAACTCTGGCAGCAAGCGGATACGCCGCAGGGGCGAAGGTACGTGCGGTCTATCGCTTCAACGGAAACTGAGCGGCGAATGCACGGCGCATAAAGGTCAGAGCCGTGTGGAGATAAGAGACTGTGCGAGCGAGCGACGAGCGCGGTTGTTGGCAGAGTGAAAGTGCGCCCCCCCCCCCCCCCCCCGCTCCCTCCGGCGCTGGCTTCCCGCTTCCTTGCTTGCGCGTGGGAGATTGAGTGCGTTCGCTCTCCGTGATAGCGCGCGTCCCCACACGCTTCCGCTCGGGCATACGGCACGCGGCGAAGATTTTATCTATAGGGAACCTCACGGCGACGGCGACGGCGACGACGACGGCGACGACGACGGCAGAATTCTGGTTGAAGTGTCCATATAATTGCTATGGCAATAAAATTTTAGGCCCAACGTTATGGGACAGGAAGAGAGCGGTGTGGTTCAGAGAGAAAATTGGGATAGCCGATATTCCCGTGGACATTAGGAGGAAAAAAAAGAGCTTGCCAGGCCACGTAATCAGCAGGGTGGATAAACGGCGCACCATTATAGTTACAGAATGGGTACCAAGAGAAGGGGAGCGTAGTCGAGGTCGGCAGAAAACTAGGTGGGGTGATACTAGGTGCGGTGAAACTAGGTGTGGTGCCATCGCCTTTAATCACTTTTCTTCTTCCAACAGTGCAGCGCTTTCAGCTTCTGTGGCTAGTTTTTCTTGTCGCGTCGAAGCGTTCGGCTGCAAATGTGCGGCCAACTGAAGGACCGCTGGCGTTTAAAACCCTGTCTCAGTGCCAAAAGATGACAATCAAGTGTATGGTGCCCTGTATCTGCCTCTTCAGCGTCGCTATTGGAAAGGACAAATGAAAGTTCAGCGTACAAGAAGTTACAGCTTGAGTGATATTCTGAACATACATTAGGAAGCAATCGGATGCAATATTCTTTTTGGTTTGGTTGAGCAGTAACTATATAGCGTATGTAATGCGGTCCTGTACAAAGCAATGGGGGCCAGAGGCCGCAGTTCCTTAAGTTTTGACTTGTTGCCAGGATGTTCTCGTTTGAGTGCCCGGATAACGGCTCTGGCTTTTGGCTCAAGGTCACTCGAAGGTCGCCAGGAACGGGAGCTTTTTTCACCATTTTTAAGCATTTCACGCTTCAAAAACTCTTAACCTGCACTCGGCACCGCAACGTTTGAAACAGCGAAGCTGGGCAATCGTAGCCCAACATTTTCCGGAAGTGCGCGCAAACTTTTCATCTTATTACTCATGATGATGATAATTATTTTCGCGCGTCTCGGACTTACGGCCGTCACTGTGCGTTGCATAGCACAGCTTGCAACATCGATACCGCGTTGCAATGCCGACAACGCGTTCCAACAGACCCGGTCCGGGAATGCGTCTCTCTCTCTCTCACTCTCATAGCGCGCAAGACCTCTTCACCTCGCAGAGCACGAGCGTGCGAACGCTCCGGCTGTGGACGAAGACGACGAAACTAGAACGCAATGATATGGTTCGCATAAATGCATGTTCTGCAAGCGCGGCTGTATAGCCACAGCCGAAGTATAGGTTACGACGCTTGCCTTGGGAGCAGGGGTACGCTGGTTTGAATCCCGCCTCGGCAAGAAAGCTTATCTTCTTTTATTTCTTAATAGTTTCTTGATACGAACCATAAATTACGGCTGGGTCAAACTACTTCGCTGTTAAAAAATATGCGTACGCTTTTCAGCAACACGTGCACAACACTAAGGACACTTGCAGCGTAGTTCACCCTCAGTTACCTATACCTTCGCGTGGAACTTGTACGCACATTTCTTGTCTGATGTGAAACAGTACTGTGCAGTGCATTTCCTCTACATTACTAATGTGATTCAACCGCAGCTACCTTAAAACGATGATACTACTGCAGCCTTGGATATTGGTTTGGTCTCGACGAGACATGTTTTCTTGGTGTGTTCTCTGTAGGCAACACTCATCGACAAGTGTTAAAAGACCCTATTAAAATCGTAAAGCTCCTGCACATGCTTGTATTGAAATCAACGTACCCCCGCCAGAGTGAAAAGTCCGAAGGCAAGAATAGTACATTGCATATGAATTGTGGGAAACGTAAGGAATAAAAGCAACCCAGAAGAAACTCATGGGTAGTTGCACGCTATTTTGTTAGCACACAAAAACAATATGGACTTCAAGGCACGTACCAAAATTCGAGGTCTTGGTATATCAGCTTAGTGGTGATTGTTCAAATCTGCCAACTAAAACTGCTCAGTCTTCCCTGCTTCTCTCATATTTGACCCAATTTTGGATTGTTTTGTTTGGGAAGGCAGGGACGGTCTTGCCACTAGCTATTATGGAAGTTTCTTTATTTTTGAAGTTGCTGAATTTGTCAAAGAATATGCAAGGCAACCAAATAATGAAAACAAAGTCATGCAATGGATATTTTTTATTTATATGTTGAACAACCATAGTTGAATATGAGTGATTTGCTACAGCGCAGGTAGGGAAGATTTGGCCACTGGTCTAGAAATTTATAATTGACTGCCAGATACATCTGGACAAGGTGTTGTGCTATGTCTAGTAAGTTGTTCGTTGCATCTATTAGCTTGTGCATAAACGTAAAAGAACTTGTGTTGCTGCCTTAAATCTACAAATAACGCAACATCCTAAAGAGAAATATCTGCACACGCGCTTTTCTAGCAACCTAGTAAGTCGTCACATTCTCCAAAACCCCGTCAATTTTGTAATTTTCAACCATAGTTATGAAGAGGAGGATAAAATGTCGTTTTTATTCGAAATCGCAGGACTGAGAATTGGCTGGCATTTGCTGAGGAGCACTTGCGCGCCATTTCTTTGCGCACGAGCACACCCCAACAGCTGTCCCCGACCGCACCTGCATTTGAGGCGAGTTTTACCGTTGACGCAACAGACGCACCGAGAGACACTCCGGCCGAAGGGGGGAAAGAAACTGGACCTGGTGCACTTGTCCCTGGAGTGTTGGTCAGTGGTGCAGGAGACGCGCCTTCAAGCCCAGACCTTGTGACCCGTGGCAAAGCACTCAAAGATTTCGGTGCTTGGGAGGGTGCCACAGCTAAAGTATCGGCGGTCGGTGCACTACAAAAGTCGTCTTCCTCAGCCACAGGACACCTCCAGGTGTCATACCAGGGGGCCGACAGCCCCGGCCACCACATCGGTAATGCTCGCCCAGACACCA